>NC_089754.1:45062270-45084770 GCF_040412425.1 Macrobrachium rosenbergii
ATTTCTAAACAGTGGACGGTCTCACTCCATGAAATAAAAAAAAATGAATTCGAAAAACAGGAAAACTGAAATCCTGGTGAAATTTCCAGGGGCTTCAATACGAAATTAAAACTTCTGAAGGGAATCAACTTGAACTTTGGAGTTTAGGGAAATGGTAAACATCGGTCATGCTCGAGATTCGCTTTTTAGAAAAATAAGTGAGGGACTTTGCAAAGCAGAAATGCTAAATGTACATAAATTCAATATCTCTTCGATGTTAGTATTTTATAATAATCATAAAAAAATCGATTACTAAGAGCATAATATAAGTATAATTAAGCTTGTTTTATTTTTATTTAATTTACTTTAAAGTATAATTAAGCTTATTTTGTTTTGATTTTATTTACTTTAAAGTATAATTACGCTTGTTTTCTTTTGATTTGATTTACTTTATTTTAATATGACAGAAACAAATTTGTGAAATTACCATCTCTGATATATGTCCGGATATATTTTGCCAAGAATGTTTATAAATGTGCAGCATCTTGAACATGAAACCTCTTCAACCAAACCTGATAATATTTTATAAAATAACGACAAATCCTGATTAATATTTTTTTAAGATAAAGACGCAACCAGGTTAACATTTTATAAAATTTATTCCGAAGAACGACTTCGACTCATTAGTTAGAGATCCGGGATCAATCACACGGGGAGAAATAACTGGACCCGTTCCCTAAAAAATCCACTGAGATCCTGTTGACCTAAGCAACCAGAATTGAAAAGGTAAAAAAAAAAAAGAATAAGAAAATATTACTTGACTTTCACTAGCAAGATTTTTTTGGAAAGATCAGAGGAAATTGAAAATTTCATCAGAAACAGAAAAATGGACGAAGCTTTCCTCTAAGAACGTGGGATTTTCCAAATCCACCTTTTCCCGAATCGTTTAATCTGCCCCCGATTTAAGTGAAGTCTTATAACCCCAACTCCCACGAACTTCAACTAAAAAAGTCAGCCTTTGAAATATCAAACACCTTTCAAACTTCATTTCTCTGTAGAGTCTTTCTGAATGCGCTGAAAGATTTCTAAGCTTTAATTAGAGTAGAAAATTATTAGTAAATTCCGTTTCAAGTAATTGAAAACAGTTTGTAGTAGGCGAGAAGTTACTGACTAGTTAAGATTAACTTGGAGTAAGCTAGAGATTATAAAGCTGGTCGGGAACAGTTTCTAGTTAGCGAGATAATGAATACCTAATCGAAAAAGTTTTAGGAAAGCAAAAATTCATTAACTAGTCAATAATCAGTCAAGAATAATTTTAAGTAAGGGAAAATCTATGAATTAATCAAGGACAGTTTTATGAGAAATTCAGTCAGTTACGAATATTTATTATTATTATTATTATTATTATTATTATTATTATTATTATTATTATTATTATTATTATTATTATTATTATTATTATTCAGAAGAAAAACCCCTATTCATATGAAACAAGCCTACAGGGACCACTGACTTGAAATTCAAGCTTCCAAGTAATTAAACAATACAAATTACATTCGCTTTCCTGTCTTCAAAAAAAGAATAAAAAAAACACACACACATACAGTTATCCAATGTCACTTCACTTAAGTGGAAGAATTTTCAATTGCCAATATTTCTATGTATTAATCTGGCTTTTGATAATGAACTTTTGATTGGCTACCTTCATATTTCTCTGAATCTGGAATCGACCCCAGATGTTTGTAATATGATCCCGAGCGAGAACACACCAAAGCACTTCAGATAAGCACAGGTCTTCTTCAATCACTGTACGAGATTTGAGGGCAAAATCACTTCCAGCACTTTTCCAGGGATGGAAGCAGATGAGAGTCCAGGGATGGAATCTGGAACTAGAGAAAATGATGAAAGTTAATTAATGAAGTTTATTTTATAAGTAAAACATAAAATCAACAGTACAGACACATATTCATTAATTGTAATTCAGAAGATAAATTTTAAGTAATATATTAGATATATGTTAGATCAAGATTGTGTTAACAGCAATATTATGACATACACCGCTCGTGTGTTCGAATTCTTTGTTTTTATCTTTTACAGATAAAAATACAGTTTATTGATATATTTGTGGATTTTTAACATACAACAAAGCATACGTAATTATCATCAGTGAGATTATATACATTTATATATATAGATATATATATATATATATATATATATATATATATATATATATATATATATATATATAATATATATATATATATATATATATATATATATACATATATATATATATATATATATATATATATATATATATATATATATATATATATGTATGTATGTGTATGCATATGTATATATATATATAAATACATACATACATACATACATACATACATATATATATATATATATATATAAATAGATATATCTATCTATATATATATGTTACTGGCTATATAAATTCTTTTTCAAAACTACTATGTTTGATCATAAAGATTGCTAGTCCTCAGAATTCTAAAACGTTCCTTATTTCTGTTCCATGTGCTAAGTGAGAAAATCGTTTGAAAAGCCGAAAAAATACTTTCTCAGATTGTTCCGGACAAATAAATTATCAATACAACATGAAGCTACCTAAAACTCATTGCTCATCGTTTTAAGATGCCAGAAGCACGAAGGGATGACATCCACCCTCTAAGAAAGAGTCGACTTAGCTTCTGGGGAGATTTTAATCTCGTTAACGTAATGACTGTGATGACTTCGCATTTTTTTTTTTACATTTTTACTTCTCTTACGAGAGAGAGAGAGAGAGAGAGAGAGAGAGAGAGAGAGAGAGAGAGAGAGAGAGAGAGGAGAAATTAACGACCATAAGAAACATGGAGTGAAATATATTTTTCTTTAGCTTATCACTTTTTAATGAGAGAGAGAGAGAGAGAGAGAGAGAGAGAGAGAGAGAGAGAGAGAGAGAGAGAGAGATTAACGACTCTAAGATAAATCGAGTGAAATATGCTAGTTTTTAGTTTATCACTTTTTAAGAGAGAGAGAGAGAGAGAGAGAGAGAGAGAGAGAGAGAGAGAGAGAAAATTATCGACCATAAGAAAAATGGAGTGAAATACATTTTTCTTTAGCTTATCACTTTTTTAATGAGAGAGAGAGAGAGAGAGAGAGAGAGAGAGAGAGAGAGAGAGAGAGAGAGAGAGAGAGAGAGAAATTAATGACTCTAAGATAAATCGAGTGAAATGTGCTATTCTTTAGTTTATCACTTTTTAATAAGAGAGAGAGAGAGAGAGAGAGAGAGAGAGAGAGAGAGAGAGAGAGAGAGAGAGAGAGAGAAAGAGAGAGAGAAATTAACGACCATAAGAAAAAATGGAGTGAAATATATTTTTCTTTAGCTTATCACTTTTTAATGAGAGAGAGAGAGAGAGAGAGAGAGAGAGAGAGAGAGAGAGAGAGAGAGAGAGAGAGAGAGAGAGAAATTAACGAATCTAAGATAAATCGAGTGAAATATGCTATTCTTTAGTTTATCACTTTTTAATAAGAGAGAGAGAGAGAGAGAGAGAGAGAGAGAGAGAGAGAGAGAGGAAATTAACGACTATAAAAAAATCGAGTGAAATATGTTATTCTTTAGTTTATCACATTTTAATAAGAGAGAGAGAGAGAGAGAGAGAGAGAGAGAGAGAGAGAGAGAGAGAGAGAGAGAGAGAGAGAGAGAGAGAGAGAGAAATTAACCACTATAAAATAAATCGAGTGAAATACGTTATTCTATAGTTAATCAAATTTTAATAATAGAGAGAGAGAGAGAGAGAGAGAGAGAGAGAGAGAGAGAGAGAGAGAGAGAGAGAGAGAGAGAAGAGAAATTAACGACTATAAGAAAATGGAGTGAAATATATTTTCCTTTAGCTTATCACTTTTTAATGAGAGAGAGAGAGAGAGAGAGAGAGAGAGAGAGAGAGAGAGAGAGAGAGAGAGAGAGAGAGAAATTAACGACTATAAGAAAAATGGAGTGAAATATATTTTCCTTTAGCTTATCACTTTTTAATGAGAGAGAGAGAGAGAGAGAGAGAGAGAGAGAGAGAGAGAGATTAACGACTATAAGAAAAATAGTGTGAAGTAAATTATTCTTTAGTCTATCACTTTTTAATGACTCTAAACTGTCATACACGTGAAAGCAATACTTTTCAAAGGAAGAAAATAAACGGGGAAGTTTACATGGAATATTGAAGTAACCAGTTTAAGCTGACAGGAAATGCCAGCATTCGTCATCAGGATAATGGAAACGTCAAACAAAAATACGTCTAATACAGCATTTGAACGGAAAAATAGATACTACATAAACATTTCGAAGAAATAAAAGATGAGATCCAAAATGCAATGCTTCCTTGCAGACGCAGATTTACCCTGTCGTTATAGACTCAGATATTTATTCGTAAATCCTTTCATTAGTAAGGCAAAACTGAGAGACGACACATAACTTCACAACCTGTGCCATGCTCACGAAGATTAAAATTCCACTGCATCCATTGAAAATGGAGAATAAGGAAAGAAAAAATCAAAGAAAAGAAATCGCATTCACACGAATATTCCGTCTCTTTCTAACAGAGGAATAAAAGTCATTCCAGTTTTCTCCCACGAAGGCAAATATGTCCTTTTTACCCGGAGTGTAAGCAATGTCGAGGCTTCCTTCAAGTTGGGGCATAAAGGAAGGAAGGAAGGAATATGATGGTTCTGAAGAATGCAGAGGTGGAGGCTGGAAAATTATGAAGCGGGAGAGGTGGGGGGTGGGAATTTTTTCCATGACATGAGAGTTTATAAACTCATGTCAATCCAGAGCACTGGTAATAGGGTGAGTAAGGTGTACGGAGAGGAAGGGAGGAGGGTACCCCTACCTCACTGATCACCAAGCGTTACAGAAATTGGCATCACATCTCGTTGGCCCAGTATGCAAACTCCTGTCAGGTCTGGAAATCCTTTTTTCTTAAAAGATTAGTGAGCGTTGAAGCAATGGGAAGCTGAAGAAGTTGGACAGCCAGGTAGGGAGCGACCAAAGAAGGGACGTTGCAAAGAACTTGCAATATCATTTACAGTGAGACTGCCAGACAAACTGTAGGTGTTACCCTTACAGAAGAAGTGAGTAAGTGGTAGGAGTATTTTATCTAAGATATCCTGCTTTATTATAAATGTCTTGTAGCCGAGGAAATATATTACTCATTACCATGTACATTACTTGGTATCTTATTTTAGAAACAAACACCGATTAGGAAAAATTCCACATCACCCGCTGTACAGAAGTATTCAAAAAGATTGAACTTGTTGAGATCAACTGTTTGTGTATTATACATGGTGCAAAAAGGATTGAAAAGGTGATAAGTCTGGAGGTACGCAGAGGTGATTAAAAAGTTTAGTGTGGGTGAAATGATACATTAGCGTTTTGAGATGGTTTAGACATGTGGAAAGAACGATGGACAACAGGACAGAGAAGAGAGTGCTTAATTCAAAAGTGTTAGGACAGAGAAGGAGAGAAAGACCTTGAAAGCACTGGACAGATGGAGTGAAAGATATATTGGAAAGGAAGGGCCATAATATCCAGGGAGCACTGGTGCTAACAAGACAGGTGAATAGCACCGAGTGTTTGGGGGCTTGATGTACTGTTGATGACCCTTCTATGTAGGTGTATCAAGTGGCTAATACACAAGAAATTCGCCTCTGCAGCTCCTCGCTTCTTTTTCCAGGCCATTCAGCATCCACACTTAAAATACATAAAGGAGGGTTGGCTCAACAATCTCGATTCCCTCCGGCCTTAATTTCCAAAGAAATTCCAAGCTTCCTCCTCGTGAAGTTAAAAGAGGTTGAGTTTGGTCAGTACTTGGGAGGATAACCACAATTGAACTTCACTTTCTTGGCATATAATGCCCCGTGACTATCTGTAGCAACATTTCTTAGAGTTATAGCCTTTATCCAAAAAATTAATGCTTAGAGACATGCAACAGACCTAGGAAGCATGTTGTGAGCAGTATTGGATCTTAATAAAACAATAGAAACCAAAAGAGCGAGCCCAGACAAATTAGTGCAAAGCAATTTCATTACTCAGTCAAAAGAGTTCAGTGGTCAAGGATCTTTTTATTTTGACCTTGAGAGAAGACGAAACTGAAGAAACACATGTCACAAAGTAAACACGAAGCAAAAACAGAGCAAGTTTGTTTGGGTTGAGAAGCTGGGTTTGTGTAAACACCGAAATTGTTCTTTTTCTTACCACCGTTTGTTGACTTGTGCCTGAGTACGAAGTGGTTAAAACAAACAGCTGGTCTTGTATATATAGTTTACGTAATAAATATCATTTTCCTCCCCTTTGTATATTTCCCCTCTTTCTCGATCCAAGAGTTATTATTGCATTTCTGTTTTCTTACTTTTATCGTTATTTCTGACTAATGACCTTTACTCTTTCGTGTGATCTTCCAACTTAACATCTGCTTTATCAGTTTCTCGAATTACTCATTATGGATGTCATATAATCAAACAAAGAGATTAACCCGTCGAGCCACCTTATCACATATTTAACCTGAAGAAATCAGAGATCTTCGGAGTACACATTCGATGACCATTTCCCTCAATTAATTCTCAAGATTAAGTACTCTCTTCTCCCTTCAGTGTTCCTAACTATTTTTCATTTCACTTTTATCTTCTCTTCTTTTCAGGGTCCTGAACGACTGATCTATAAGCCATTAAACAAGTGAGATATGGAAAATGTTCTCTTATTACATAAGTCTTAAAACAATAACTAAAAATAGATGTTAAAACAACAAGCATTTTTTGTGACCAAAAAATTCTTTCATTCTAAAGGAGAAAATTATAAAACCAATAAATATATTCACACATAATGAATATATATATATATAATATATTTATAAAAATATAAAATATATATATGATAAATATATATATATATATATATATATATATACATATATATATATATATATATATATATATATATATATATATATATATATATATATATATTTATAATGGACATATTTTATATCTTTCTAAATTACCTTCAGTCATTTCAGTATATATAATATGTATATATACACACATATATATAATGTATATATAAGCATAATTTCTATCAAAGGAATAACAATGTAATATAAAATACAAACAATTTGCTAGCAAATGACCTAGAATAAAGGTGACAGATCTTACACTGTTGTTGTAGCCATATACTTTGTAAATAATATATATATATATATATATATATATATATATATATATATATATATATATATATATATATATATATATATATACGTATAAGATAAGCACCTAGATACGGGAGATATCGTGAAAACGTCTTCAAAATATTGATTCAAAGTACAGGATAAATTAAGTACCTAATGAAGAGTATGGGAACATTCAATAAAGACATTTCTTTTGAAATTCCAAGTAAGAAATCAACATCACAGAAAGTTAAAGAAAAATAAAGTAGCCTGGAGGCTGAGGTACTCATTAGGCCTACTTAAATTTCTAAGGAAGAAATTCCAGAGAATAGCCGAGGTGGAAAATCCCCGTAGGAAATAGAAAGGGCCGGAAGCACAAGAAGTTAATTAAGATTATGTCGTGTATATTGTTGATTCAAGGTGTGTATGTGAACGGGATATTAATATAAATTTGTGAATGTAAAACATACATAAAACACACACATGATATAAATAAATAAATAATTATTTATATATTGATATAAATAAATAAATAAATAAATATATATATATATATATATATATAATATACATATGCTGTATATATATGTATATATTAAATTTGTATATATCTATATTATTCATTCCTAACATTTCATATAAAAGGAGAGAGATCATGTTCCTTGCTGTGGGTATGTTTTTATTTTTATCTTTATTTAAATTAAAACTGTCTTTAGAATACTTGAATATATATATATATATATATATATATATATATATATATATATATATATATATATATATATATATATATATATATATATATATATATATATATATATATTATATATATATATATATATATATATATATATATATATATATATATATGTATGTACACATATATGTATGCACATATATCACTAGGTAATATAAGGACAGTTGTGGTTTAAAGGGAAATGAATACACACACACACATACACACACATAGAAAGAAACATTATTTCTTTCTCTTGGTCACATAAAATTCAATGAATCTTCTCTCAAAAAGGTTTCTAGGTGTCGAAGACTAATCGATGGAATAAGGAGGAATGAATAATTTTCAGTAGTTAATTTCATTAGAGTCTCCCCTTCCTAATGTAGCTGATTTCACTTGTCCCCTTTTCGAGGAAATTTGATTACTGTAACGCTAATGGCTATCTACTCTATACTAAGAGCACTACTCCTCTATAGTCTCTCTCTATTAGATTTTGAAAATAAATTATATCCGTGGATAGCCATCAGGTCTTTTGTCCCTCCTAAGAAAATTATCCAAAGCTCCCTTATTCCTATGGCTAAGGGCATCATAGAGGCAAGTAAGAAGTGCGCCGAAGTTTCTTCGGAGCAATCGAGTTTTCTGTACAGCCGATACAGCTTATAATCAAGGCCACCGAAAATAGCTCTATCTTTCGGTGGTCTCGGTATAGTGCTGTGTGAGCCTCGGCCCATGAAACTTTAATCACGGCCCAGTGGTGGCATGTCCTATATCGTTGCCAGACGCAAGATTATGGCTAACTTTAACCTTAAATAAAAAAAAAACTACTGAAGCTAGAGGGCTGCAATTTGGTATGTTTGATGATTAGAGGGTGGATGATCAACATGCCAATTTGCAGCCCTCTAGCCTCGGTAGTTTTTAAGATCTGAGGGCAGACAGAAAAAATGCGAACAGAATAAAGCGCGGACGGACAGACAAAGCCGGCACAATAGTTTTCTTTTGCAGAAAACTAAAAATCATGAATCTCTTCACAACGCACTGTAAAAATCAGTTAATGGGCAGACATAAAGACAGACGTCTAATAGAATCACAGAGCTCTCCAGACGAAGGCAAGAAGCCAAAGACACCATTAAAGACAGCCTAGCAAGTCTCCGAAGACAACAAACCACTTAGAATGTTTTCGTCTCCGCTCGGAAGAGGAAAAAAGCCATACTAGTTTTTTCCAAGAACGAGGTACATGTGCCCTCTTTGCTCCAAGGTTATTGACTGCCGGCAAGGCCACAAGCCTCCTCCCACGTTAACCATTAGGGAAGAAACAAGGTGTAAAAGAGAATTGTGTTTGTGCAGAATTTTAGGAAAGGGTGGAAAACCCTGTCTTGAATTATCATCATCGCTCTCAATGCCTACTGACAGGATTAGTACTGCAGTAAGATTCGAAGTGCATTCCACTTCATTTTACTTATAAACAAATGGAGACGTAACGTTTGCAATTTTAAGATTGCAGCATTTCTTCATTTTGTCACTAGAAAGAATACGTTGTTATAGACCTATTCTCTACAGGTATTCTTTTATAAGACACTTCGTTGTTTTGTGGATTTTCTGATTTGTAGATTACTCATTTCAAGTCTTTCCATCAATGATGTGGAAAAATTATGTCTCAAGTTAAGTGAAAAATTATTTCAGCAGGAACCTTCAAACTACATCACATAAAGTTATTGGCTTTCTCGATTCCTTACGCATCAATTCAATAACGTCTGTCTCTGGTTATTTTTTTCTAAGGAGCAGAGGCTACGCAGGCAGGCAACCTAATGCACTTTTTTTTCACCTCAGGCCCAAAGGAAACAAGAATAAGGGAAAGAAAGGGAGAAAGGAGAGCGAAGCGTTAACTCAGAGGAAGCAACAGGCCCTCCAGCCTCTTGCAAGAACCAAAAAGAGGATTTCAAAGGCGCCGTTGCAAAGGCAAAGCCTCAACCCTGAACCTGACCCTGAAGAAGAAGAGGAAGAGAATGAGGACCCCAGCATAGCTGCACTTCAAACGGAATGGCAACAACTTGAGGTGGGAGGATAATTCCCGAGCGTTTTATCCGAGAAGAAGAGAACGCATTGCCACAAAGTAATCATGGCACGAAGTTTGCTTTGGTTGGGGAAACCAGTTCTTAGGTAAATACTACAATTTCCTCTTACCGATCTAGAATTGCACCGTGTTTAAGATCGCTTGTTTACCTGTAGCAGAGCGCGAATTGGTTAAGACAAACACTTTTTGTTTGCTTAATAAATCTCCTATGCTGCTCTTTCTTTCTCATTCTCTCGGTCTTTCCTTCTCTCTCACTTTATTTATCTATCTCCCCACCTTTTGTTTTTGTCGCGAAATTATGATACTATTTCTCAGTTCTCCTGAAGTAAGTTTGTGTGTGTGTGTGTGTGTGTGTGTATGTTCTGAAGTAATGTCAGTCACATATCCTACGGAATCGTCAAGAAATATGAGCTGATAATAACTGAATTGTTGATATGGACTGGAAAATACATATGGCGTATTCTCTCATATGATTTTCTCTCTATTGATTCATCATAGGCCCCTTTGAGTTTATTTCCACCAGTTATCTTCCTTTAATTGGCTAATTCATTGTTGAGTGTGGCAGACAGATATTGTAAATATTTCCTGGTCTACATACACATAAACAGAATGACTCTTGCATTGAATTGGAAGTGATAATAGCTATCAAACGTAAAACATATTCTGTTCATAATTATTTCGTAATGAAAAACTTAATCTTCATGAAAAGAAAAAAGATGCCGAGTGTAATTTCAGTAAGGAAAAATTCATACTGTGTTGATAACTCTTTTTTTTTAATTCTGAGCTAATAATTCTGTCTTAAAGATATTTTCTCTGTGCTTGCTGAGCGCAAATATACAAAGACTGCTCTTGGAAGAAGCATTACTAGACCTATCTTAACGTCTTAATCTCTGAAAGGTTAAAAAAAAAATGTTTGATTAACTTAGCTTCTCTCAGATAATCCAGGCAATAAATGAGGTTCGAGCTTCGAATACACGACGACTCTTGCAAGAAGCCAGGGGTAAATAACGACATTCTATTTTATTTTCATTCACACCTCAATGAAAAGTGCTTCCAAGTTCATTTATCTAGCCCAGGCCGGGGGTTGCGGGGAAAGGCACTAGCATGAGGCTTACTGTAATTCCAAAGTCAAGACATTCTGGTCTCTTGAGAGATAGACGGAGTAGTCTGGCAACGCTTCTTCTTCCAAGAAGCCTTTAGACGTTAAGTCTGATAATGCTTCTTCCACGAGGATTCTTATGTATATCTGCTCCTCCCAAGAAAAGGTAGAATAACTTCCAGACGAGATTCACGAATGATGAAAAACGTGTTGATCATAAGATTATACGGAATTAAAAAAATGATTAAATCAGAACTAAAAAAGAATTATGAGGGGAGTAAGAAATGTTTTTCCCACTGAAGATTATTTTCTTTTCATTACGAAATGGTTACGAACAGAACATAATTTCATATAAAAATAGTCTCAGCTACATTTCAGTTACGTAACGTATACAGCATTTTCTGCATATTTTTGAGAATATTTCTAGGCAATAATTTTTTTTTTTTCATTTTCAAGTTCTCACATAGCCTACTAATGAATTATATTCTATTTAAGCCTCATACTATGTGCTAGATATATATATGTATGTATATATGTATATATAAATCTATATACATATATATATACAATGTGTGTATGTATTTACTTCTTTTTACGAAATTCAAGGTAATCAGAGGATTACTTTTATCGTAAAGAAAGCATTAATCTCTTCTCAGCCAGTCTAGGATTACCTGGTAAAGCAGTTTCCTTCAGTTGTGTCTGAAGGGGTAATAGTTAAGCCTTACGAGAAGGACAGGAATAGATCCGTATTACACACAAACACACACTCACTATATATATATATATATATATATATATATATATATATATATATATATATATATATATATATATATATATATATATATATATGTATATATATGTATATATATATATATATATATATATATATTATTTATATATATAAGTATATATACATATGTATGTATATGGATGAATAATAATAATAATAATAATAATAATAATAATAATAATAATAATAATAATAATAATAATAATAATAATAATAATAATGAGAATTAAAAGCCACATTAGTGTTAAAAATATTTATGTACAGAGTTAAAATGATGAGAGACTTTCAGATATTACTCCATATTCCTCATCAGTCCTACTAAAACTCTGTACATAAAGATTTTTAAAACTACGGTGGCTTTTAATTCTCGATATTATAGCCTCGCTACAGGAGTTCCTTGGTTCAATAATAATAATAATAATAATAATAATAATAATAATAATAATAATAATAATAATAATAATGATTTGTTAAAGAGAATGGCAGCATCTGTTGAATTAATTTTATATATGGTCTTTTCAATTCTTCTTGTTATTTTCTTCTCATCAGGGCTGACATTTACTCATAACTGGCGTATGAGAAAATAATAATAAGAATTGAAAAGACCATATGCAAAATCAATTCAACTGATGCTGCCACTCTCTTAAGACATGTCTGAAAGAGGGTCTGCTCCAGTCATAATAATAATAATAATAATAATAATAATAATAATACCCGTTCAACCATCCTGTGTAATTGAGATTATAACTTCTTTAACTCCTAAACCTTTTGGATAAGCAAGGCAGACGATATCACGTAAGACCTGACTCAACGAACGATGCAGATAACCAAAAACCCAAACTGTTACCATTTACGAAACTGGGTCTTTGGTAAATATTGTCCATTCTTTTAAATTTATGCTCGCTTTGGTTATTTGGAGATATATTTGCACTAACAACTCTCTACTTTAGTGCAGAATCCCTGTCGTGGGTTTACGCCTTGAAAGTAAACTGTGTTCTTAGCCTGTCCTCCGAAATGAGATCTAGTGGCCAAGCAAATTAATGAATATTTGGCTATGTAGCAGTTTAAGTTTTGCCATGGAATATAGGAAAACAAAAACTGTAAATGCAAATACTTATTATTAAATACAGCACACAGTCATATAAATGCAATGATTTTACACATACATACATACATACATACATACATACATACATACATATACATACATACATACATACATACATACATACATACGTATAAAAAATGACCGGGATAGTAACCACTGATTTTCTCTAGACACCCCCTGTCAGGGGACACCGCTTATGTTGAAAATTTGTGTAACTACAAAAGCCATAGATTTACTTGAGTGCATATATATATGCGTATACGTAAGCATTAAAATGGATGTACTTATGCTATAAGTAACTGGGTACTTTTAAAAAAACGTAGGAAGAAATAAAAACATATAAGACATTCCAAAAGGAGCTTGTTCCCATTTTTGAGAACTTTCATTTTAACGTCATAACTCAGTTGAAACTGACACTCCATTACAAGGAAACTTTCTCTTCGCTTTAATCCTTTAGTTTTCGAACCCATTTTGACCCTCTGCTGATGACAACAGATCGGTAAGCCTAGTGCCGTGTTTTAATTAAGCTTCCTGTTAAGAACATGCTCGCTCTGGTTTCGTTAGTGGTCAGACCAGTGGGTCCTGCCTGGTCTTGTACTGTATAGCAAGTTTTGTTTTTGTGGAACCTTTTGAGAAATGGCACTTAATAACACGGAAACCTTTAAGCTATGTTATTTTTCGTCCATAATATTGGTTAATTTTCTTATTGATTAGAGACTTGACGGGTTATGCAGGCTAGCAAATAGGAGGAAAACTTTGACGCTTTAATGAAAAGGTATAGAAATATCAATTTTCTTCAGCTACCTCTAACCTGCTGCCCTTCGACCTCATTGTCACCAGTTGCCAGTTGCAACAGACCATTGAGGTCTGTTGCAAGTTCGTAAACTCTCTTGTGATGGGGGTGGGTGGAGGCTCCACGCAACAAAACATGAAAATAAGAAACATTTCGTCATTCATTGGAGCCCCTATCGATCTGTTTCTTTCATTAAATTCGCTTTATTCTTTTTTCCTTTTTTTCTTTGGCCTAATCAGTACTTTCCACCTTTCTGAAAACTTCGCTCGGAAGTTTCTTCTCAGAGAAGTTTTCTCCATTCTGTTCACGGACGTTCGCCCTGAGAAGTTCGTTCTCTACACGAGACTTTCGACCGAAGTTTTCTCATTCACTCGTCAGAGTACATTTTTTTCTTTTATTTTTAAGGTGAATTTGATTGCAATCTTGCCTCCCCGAAATAAAATAAGTAAAAAATGCGCCGAAGTTTCTTCGGTGCAATCGAGTTTTCAGTACATCCGCTACCGCGTATAATCAAGGCCACCGAAAATAGCTCTATCTTTCGGTGGTTTCGGTATAATGCTGTATGAGCCGCAGCCCATGGAACTGGTGGCCTATCCAATATTGTTACCAGAAGCACGATTATGGCTAACTTTAAGATTAAAGAAAATAAAAAAATAGTCTGGCTAGAGGGCTGCAATTTGGTATGTTTGATGACTGGAGGGTGGATGATCAACATACCAATTTGCAGCTCTCTAGCCTCAGTAGTTTTTAAAATCTGAGGGCGGACAGAAATAAAGTACGGAGAGAATTAAGTGCGGACCACAAACAAACCCGGCAC
Organism: Macrobrachium rosenbergii; assembly: GCF_040412425.1. Lineage (NCBI taxonomy): Eukaryota > Metazoa > Arthropoda > Malacostraca > Decapoda > Palaemonidae > Macrobrachium > Macrobrachium rosenbergii. The sequence continues at coordinate 45,076,890 of NC_089754.1, forward strand.
AATAGTTTTCTTTTACAGGAAAATAAAAAAAGTCACATACACAAAACAAATAAGTGCTCACTGATGCCTGTCATCGTGTTTGCATGTCTGGATTTTGTTGATTATCGAGTTGTTGTTTCTTGTTTCTAATTTTTTTTTTCGTATGGGCTGTCTTTTATGTATAAACTTCCAGTATGTTACATATTCATAACAATCGATAAACTCTAGAATCTTTTCTCCAGTTGAATTACTGCTCACTTCATTTCCTTTTAAATCACTATAATAATTAAGTTTCAAATGAATACATTGCGTAACACTACGGAACAATTAATGATGCCCTATAGGTTCTGCTTTTCAGTATTCTGGCCTACCTGTATTTTTTCTCTTTATTTTCTAATTTCCCGAGATTTCAGGGAGTACTGACAGTTAATAAGTCTTCGACTTATTAACTCATTTATCTTTTTTTTTTTAAATTTTCTGCGGACTATACCCCAAAGAGGGCTCTAAAGGGAAATCAGTCTGCAGAAATAGACAATTTATAGGAAAAAATTATGAATAAAAAAGTATTAGGGAAAAGAAACTCAGACCGATACACCCGAATTCAAGAGGCGTCAGCAGAGAGCAGGAATGACTTTGCTCCTCTCTTAAACATTTGGAGGTCAGAAGTTCCTCAACTGCACTGGGCAACCTATTCCATATTTCAATTGCAGCATAAAGAAATGCCTCAGTGACATCTTAACGTTTTAATTTCCGTATAGAAAGTAGTGTAATGATTACAACCAGCTTCAGTCCTCTAACCAATGGGGTTCGTTCAGTCCTCTAACTAATGGGGTTCGTTCATTCCTCTAACAATGGAGTTCGTTCAGTCCTCTAACCAATGAGGTTCGTTCAGTCTTCTAACCAATGGGGTTCGTTCAGTCCTCTAACCAATGCGGTTCGTTCAGTCCTCTAACCAATGGGGTTCGTTCAGTCCTCTAACCAATGGGGTTCGTTCAGTCCTCTAACTAATGGGGTTCGTTCAGTCCTCTAACCAATGGGGTTCGTTCAGTCCTCTAACCAATGGGGTTCGTTCAGTCCCATAACCAATGGGGTTCGTTCAGTCCTCTAACAATGGGGTTCGTTCAGTCTTCTAACAATGCGGTTCATTCAGTCCTCTAACCAATGGGATTCGTCCAGTCCTCTAACCAATGGGGTTCGTTCAGTCCTCTAACTAATGGGGTTCGTTCAGTCCTCTAACTAATGGGGTTCGTTCAGTCCTCTAACCAATGGGGTTCGTTCAGTCCTCTAACCAATGGGGATCGTTCAGTCCTCTAACCAATGGGGCTCGTTCAGTCTGCTGACCAATGGGGTTCGTTACCCTCTGGGTTCGTCCTCTGACAGCTCATCTAACCAATGGGGTTCGAATCCTCTAACATGGGGTTCGGGGAAGTCCTCTTACTAAGTTCAGTCCTCTGACTAATGGGGTTCGTTCAGTCTTCCAATGGGGTTCTTTACCTCTTCTGATTTCAGTCCTCTAACTGCTTTCAGTAGAATGTTTATCTAATAAAATAATGTTTAGCCTTAACATTTCCAGCAAGGAAGGAGAATCCATTCCAGACTGTTTTCAGTAGAGTGCGTATCAAAAATAATGCGCCATGCATTTTCAAGCAACAAAACGTCTGATTGGGAATCTCATGAACCCATGACTATGCGATCGTGAAATGGCGTAATGATCCTTCTCAGTATTATTATTGCGCTATTGCAGCATGCTGGTACAATGGTTAGACGAACCTAAGCGCTCGAATGAGTGCTTAGTGTCTTCTGAGTAGTTCCTGTAGGAATCGTTTTGCTTTTCATTAAATGTCTCATCACTTACAGGAAATTCAGTGTTTTTGAAACATTTATTCAAACGGACTTAACGTTGGAGTAAATACTTGAACTTAATACAGTTAGAGTACGCTGATGTACTTTACAAGAGATATCGTTAATTTTTATCTTTGTCTTATTATTTCATAAGAGAGATACGAGCTCAGATTCACTCGTACTCTAAAAATAGAGAAGGTCAAATAAAGACGCATTGGTTTTTCATTTCCGCACAATAATCCCATTTCCTACAAGCACTCTCCACGCAGAATTCACATTGCGAAGAAATGGAATTCCATGACAGTGACCAAAGGAGTAATTCTAGAATGAGAATGAAAGACAAACACGTAAGAACATTTCTCTGTCAGTAAAAAAAATGAAAAAGATGGACGTAAAAGATACGCAGAGTAAATAGGATAAGCTCAGCAACAAGAATCGAAATTAGATGTTATTCTCAAGTATTTTAAAGCACAAATAAAGACGTATGAAGAGGAAAGAAGAAAACAATAAGATGAATCATTCTTTTCCGCGAAAGAAAGATTTTTGAATCTTTTCTCTGATGAAAAGTTTTATATAAGATGAACGTTTGTTAATTGCAAGTCGATAATAAATGTTTAAGATTTTAAAGACTTTATTTAAAGACATATATATAATATATATATATATATATATATATATATATATATATATATATATATATATACATATATATATATATATACATAAAACTAGGTAGACAGGCTTCCTGGTTTGTGTGTGTACATACCAATATTAAGTATTTCAGAAATCTGTTTTTCATTTTAGGTACACTGTATCTCTCCAGAATTCAAACGTGTTTTGCAAATGAAAACATTTCCTTTTAAATGGCAAACATTTTCAAAACGCTCAAAGCGAAGCCACCATCAAGATAGCGTGAAAAACAGCGACGGCTCCGTCATTAACTGTGTACTTGTATCCACTTCCTGTTTTTTGCATTTACCTTTTAATTATTCTTTTTAATCCGGTCTCATTATGGCAACTACAGATTCAGTGTGGAATTATATCACTATTTCCGTATTATTCATAATTTTACTTATTCAGATTATGACCATGAATAATCTCATGAATAATGGTAAATGGGAGTCCAATAGCACCCTGATGGGGGAACGAGACTTGCAAAACTACTCCTTATGTCCGATAAATAAGAGAAGAACAGGATAACTCTTCGATCTAATAAAAGTCTTCAGAATTATTAATACTGATTTCAAGATTTTCATCAACTACTGAACCTGAAATTGAGCCATAGCGCTTTTTAGACCGGGAGATCTCCATAATCTAATATATTATTATATTATTATTATTATTATTATTATTATTATTATTATTATTATTATTATTATTATAATGTAAAATGGGGAAAATATATATTCTAATAATTAACCTGGCCCGGGGATTATTGATTTTTACGGCAATATAGAACCTATAAAGATTATGCTACATGGTAACAATAAGACTTTAATTTGACAGAGCTAGCTAGAAAAACTTCAGAAGAGAGAGAGAGAGAGAGAGAGAGAGAGAGAGAGAGAGAGAGAGAGAGAGAGAGAGAGAGAGTGTCATTACATTATCATGTCCTCCAAGTATAAAAAATAGAGGTACACCATCCAGGTGTGTTAAATATTTACAAAAGACAGTGGAACTTGAGGGTGTTGGCTGAAAAGCTTAAGGATGCTTTCAAGAGAGAGAGAGAGAGAGAGAGAGAGAGAGAGAGAGAGAGAGAGAGGACATGGATTATGATACCTATTTTTAGAGGAAAGGTATAAGCATGCAATCATGGTAATAAGTTCCCTGATTACAGGTGAAAAATATAGCGATCTTCTGGTTGGAATTTAATGAAGAAGTTTGAAGGCAAGAATTTGAAATACAAGTAAGAGAGGTTTCGAAAGGAATAACGGCATTAAAAGAAGAAGAAGGAGAAGAAGAAGTAGAAAAGGAAGAAGAAGAAGAAGAAGGAGGAGGAGGAGGAGGAGGAGGAGGAGGAGGAGGAGGAGGAGGAGGAGGAGGAGGAGGAGGAGGAGGAGGAGGAGGAGTTGGCAGCAAAAATAACTGTCTTTGGGAATTGTTTCTTGCTCGTTCCCGAGGTATTAAAAAATCATTGTTTACGGGTGAAATATTTTTAGTACGGATTTCTGCAGAAATTCAATCAACAGCGTCGATCTTTTTCATGGAATGCAAGTTCTTCACGGGGCTGAATTCCGTGGGATACGTTCTTGTAAGGCTATTTTTAGGCACTGCTTTGTGAGTTCGTACGTTGTCGTTAGACTATTTTTCAATATTGCTGCAGTTGCTGGTGCGCTCTGCTAAGATAACCTTACATAATTCTACTATAGCTTTTCTGGATATATATTATATATATATATATATATATATATATATATATATATATATATATATATATATATATATATATATATATATATATATATATATATATATATATATATATATCACAAAGTAATCTGAAATTCTCCCTATCCTGCCCTCTGAATAATACTCTAATATACTCCCTCAAGTTTTATCTTCTATTCGACAAATCATTTTAACTGATTTCCGAATATTATTTATTCTAACCATTTTCTATTTGCCTTTTTTAGTCTTTCGCTCATTTCCAAGCCAGGAGAGGAAAGCCTGCATTCGATATTATTGCTCCTAAATATTTGAATTGAATCGGCCTCATTGATCCTTTCATCAGCAAGTGCTATTTCGTCCACTAATACGTACTCTGTTTCAATTTCTTTTAGATTTAACTTAAGCACCATTTCTCTAGATATATGATGCCTTCAATTAAGAATGTATTGTAAATTTTGTGTTTCTTTACTGATTAAAACAGCATCAACAACGTTTCCGAAGTCTGTCAACTTTCTACCGCTTCCTCAGTCTAAACCTTCACTTCCATCTCAACTACTTTATTCATTATAAAATCCATAAGAAGGTTAAAAAGCATGGGCGACTTACCGTCTCAACTCTCTCCTGACATACCGTCATATCGACGGAAAAACTACTTTAATAATGATGATGAAAATAACCAGTTTCTATTATTTAAAAGCAACAGCGTGCCGTTGGTGCTCCGCAGTGCGTATGGAAACTCTCCAGGTATATCAGATCTTTACGGACATCAAAACGACTCGGGTCTCTGTTCATTTCGATAAGAATCACCTGACTGATATCGATTTTTAAAAAAGGATGCGTGGCGTTGCTCACTTGTTGCTTCTAAACTGAACCCATCCGATATATTTGTGTATGTATGTATATATATATACATATATATACAAATATATGTATATATACACATATACTGTATATGTATGCATACACACACGTATATATATGTGTGTGTACATATGTGTGTATATATATACATACATGCATACATACATACATACATAGTGTGTATGTGGTTTTTATGAATTATCTTAAATCCAAGTTTCCTTGATACTAAATATGTTACTTCGTCCATCCTTCAGCTACGTTAGTAAAAATAGTTACATTAATCTTAATACCTCCAACTTCCGGTATTCTCCCGTTTCATAACCCTTCACCCTTCTCTCCATAAAAATGAAAAATACGAAGGAAAATGATATTAAAACTATTATGTTTTTCTCTCTTTTCTTCAAGATTTCTGAGGAAAGTGAAATGTCTTTTAGATTATTCACTCGGTTTGTCTTGGGGCACTGACAGGTTTTTTTCTTGAGGTAAGTTTATCATCACTCAAGGATACAAACTGAATTTGTTTTTTTAAGTGGAGGAGTTTGTTTCGAACAGGCTTTATCGCTTCGGCATTGTTACTACAAATGAAATAATTTTTTCAGTAAAAAATTATTTTTATTTTTCTCTGATATAAAAAATGTATGCAACCACTGAAAAAGAATGTATTTCCGTTGAAATATATGTTTTCCTATCCATTAAAATGATGTCTCTTTAGGAAGGAAATACAATATTATATCCCACAGAATTTGAATGCATTTTCCCACAGAAAAATATCTATTTTCTACAAAGAAGCGATGGGTTTTTCGCAGAAAAATTACGTTTTCGAAAAGGAAGGTTTTCCCCCGCGGATGACGTAATGTCTTCCTGGAAAAATATAATTCTTAAAAAGAAAAATTCCAGCAAGAATAATACATTCCTATTAAAATAATTCTTTCCCTGAATATGTAATTCCACAGAGAAATGATGTTCTCATAAGAACGTTGTGTTCTCCCACATTAGAAATTACTGTTTCCCATCCATGAGTATTAAGTTTTTCCAAAAGAAATGCAGTTTTTTTTAAGAAATGTTGCATTTCCTTTTTCGAAAATACATCTCCATGTTTATATAAAGAAAGTATCTAAAACAAAATAAAAATCTTCCTCTGAAAAACTGTTTTCCTTTCGAAAAATTATGTATTTTCGAAAAGAAAGGAAAGTAATAATTTCTAGTAGAAAAGTAATGTAACTTACCATAGTAAAACCATTTCTATGCCCATAGATAAACCATGTTTCCTGATAAAAAAATGTTTTTAGATAAAAAAAAATTTATATGGGAAAATGATTGTTTTCTGATGGAAAGATATGTTCATTTAGGAAAACAAGGTGCTTTTCGTAAAAAAAATAGTTTCACAGAGAAAAATAAGGTATTTATTTTATAAATATATACTTTTTTATTGAAAAATATTTTTCCCATAAACAAATAATTGTTTTATGATGGAATAATATTGTGCTCTCAGTAAGAACAATTATGATTATTTGAAAGTCTACAATTATATCACAGAAAATGTGTTATCCCCCTTTGAAAACTGATGTTATCAAGCTAGAAAGAAATGTATTTTCCATTAAGATAATGAATTTTTCATTAGAAATCATCAATTCTATAAAAAAAATTTTCCCCTTATATAAATATTGTTTTCCATTGTAAAATTAATGTTTTTTCATAACAGTTCATCTGTTGGAAAAAGTTTGGTTCTCAGAAGGAAAAAAATACTTATTTTTCCTTAGAAAAAAAGTTTACCTCATAAAAACTTTTTTCTTTATTGAATTTTTTTTTTCAGGTAAAGTCTCTACTTTCACGATTAATTAGGTGACCTTATTCAGGCTCAGGGAAGAATTAAAACACGGAGGAAGGAGAAACCGAATAACCTGGCTGTTGACGGAGAGAAAAGAACAATAGGGTAATCGGTGTGTCTGAGAGGAACTGATTTCCGGTACATAAACAATGTGTGACGTGTTTTTCAGCAGAAAGGTAATGTTTTCCGATAAAAACTTGCTTCCCAAAGGAAACTGTTTTTCACCGTTTTGCTATAACATTGTTTTTAACATTAACGATATGTTACCATGAGAAATAATGTAATGTAATTATGTCACCCTGTAAGAAAATTGTCTTCTAATAGAAGAATTGGTTTTTATCATAGAAAAATTCAATTTAATCATAGAAAATATAGTTTTAATCAAATAAAAATTATTTACAATCATGTGAAATTTATTTTCAATCATACAAAATGAATTTTTATCATACAAAAATTAGTTTTAATTATAGAAAAATTATTTTCTATCATAGAAAATTATTTTCTATTATAGAAAAATTATTTGTTTTATCCCAGAAAAATTTGTTTTTATCATAGAATAATAATAATGTATACCATAAGAAACAGTTGGTCTATCGTATTAATCATAAAAAAAAATCGAGAAAAAATTATCCCAACAAAAATAAAATACTTTCCCCTTATAAAAAATATTTACCTCAATCAAATACTTTCCCGTATAAACTAAAGGTATCTATCCCTAGAAAAAAAAAATGAATTTTCCTCTTAGAAAAATAATGCGATTTTCCCCCAGATAGAAAAAAAAATATATTTTAGTTTTTCATAAAGGCCTCATGAAATTGGATCATAGTTCAGATAGACGAGATGTATTTCAGTGCTGTAATCAAGTTTCCCTCGTTTGATCTAATACAGTTTTCCTCTCTTGATCTCTGGGCATTATGACCCCAGATCCTTCTAAATTAGAAATTCTCTCTCTCTCTCTCTCTCTCTCTCTCTCTGACTATCTCTTC
>NC_089754.1:45087270-45122270 GCF_040412425.1 Macrobrachium rosenbergii
ACTAGAGTTTATTTCTTCTGTTTTCCGTTCCAGATTTTTGAGGGATTTGCATCTCCCAATCTTCTCAAACTTACTGTGATCCATTGTCACTCCCCATAAATAAACCATTGAAATGGCTATTCTGGCTACGAAGCTAAACCGTAGTCAAGTTCCGCTATAAAATAAAATAGTAAATAAGAACATCAAAAAAATTTTAAAAATGAAAGCATGCCAGTTCCCGAATAAAAACAGACTACGAAAGGAAACTAGAAATCCTGCACCATATGAAAGTCTAAAAATAAGTCACTCAGCTGTCTTTAATACTGCAAAAAGACATTATTGCCAAGCACCACTCGACGCCCAACCTCCCCTCACTAAAAGAAGCACTGTCAAAACAATGTCAACAGAAACTGAAAAGAACAAAAAGGATGGAAACGTCCATCAAACGCAGCACCGATCGATGGACGGGAAACGTCATTTAAGGGAATTCTGCTCAGGGATGGATATATTCGATAGAGGAAGATGTAATAATACCAGTTCCCGTCAGAAGGTGCGTTGTATCGCAAATCAACTACGGAGGGAATCACACCTCGTCGGAGACCAGGTGACACGAAGCAGGAAAGGAATCGTCTCTTTTGTTGGGCAGTAATCACAGAGCTATTGTTGAGGGTGCAAGTATTGTCTCTCTCTTTTCGAGAGCAAATATCGTTTCTCCTCTTGATTAATAATTGCCGGGTGACTCGTCTTTATCATGCCTTGCTGTGCTGCAGTATTGAGTTTCTTCTGTTTTCCGATGTTTTTGTTCATTGATCCACCTTCTATAGAAAGAGGCAGTGATAGATTTTCTTTGTTTGTAACCTAGATGGCGCGTGTAACCTAATGCCATTTTCCAGCCCAGACACGAAGAAAAACAAGAATAAGAAAAAAAGTAAAAGGATGGGACCTAATCAGAAAGAAAATTATAGACCTTAATGGCTCTGAAGGAAGGAAGGTTATAAATCATGAAAAAGGGAGGCAGTAAAAAGATTCCAAAGTTTGGAAGGAAACATTAGCTGAACCAAGTAATCCCAATCCAAATAGGATTGCCTGTTGATAGATTCATTGAACGATATATTTAAAGTGAAATGAGAGAGAACGATGAGGTAATCGTGTTTGCTTTGATGTTTAAAATGACTACAACTTCAATCGCTAACTGCGTGGGAAAATAACAGTTAAAATAGCAGTTACTCTGTGTAGGTGGGAACATTTTTATTTCAGTGTAGCCATACCCGCACTTCCGTTGATTGTCTGGTGCCTCTTTCACGTAAATCAGGTTACTTCTAAGGATGTTTCTTTGCCTCAGTTCCGATGAACACCTGCTGGGGGCAGGGGGACTTGGGTGGATCTTGGTTACCAGTAGGTTTTTCCTAGATGTCTCTCGTTTGGGGGCTTAATCAGTAGTGATTACCGTGCGATGGCGATGTTGGTATAGAGGACTTCCTAAATTCATGGGTAGAAGGAATGGTTCCTAGCGTTTGGAGGATACGGAAGCAACGGTTGGCCATATGGCAACTTCTTGAACACGGTACGACCTCCTCTTAAGGGAGCGCATCATGGTCTTCCCAGTAGGCCTACAGTGCCCGGGTATATGCGGACAAGACATCAGAACGTAATCCACGTTAGTGTTCCTGTTCCGTAATGTAAAGGCAAGACTTGCCTGTTTTTCATCAGGAGGCCAGACTTTTATTTATTCGTGCGAGCAATAATAAGATTTATAGCCTGGTCATTTTTAGAGGGTTTGGCGTGTGCGGTAATGATTCCATGTAGAGGACGTTCATATTCCCGATATACGGAGCTCTTATATGCACGCTAACAACGCTTGATAGGCGTTTGATTCAAGCGTGAAGGTGGAGGAGTATACCATTCCTTGATTATCATTTTCAATTTTCCTGTCTTTTTGACGTCTGGAATAACGTTATCAATTAGAACCTGGGAGGCCCTGTCGAATTCCTTATGGGTGAAGGGTTACGAAGAGCAGTGTGACAGGGTTCTCTCCGAACAGAAGCGGAAATAACACTCGCTCGAGTCTTTCAAGACAGTTACACCTTCCTTTATGGCGTAAGTTAGATCCCATCGTGCACGCTTCCGTTGTCAAGGACGTCAATGAAAGAAGTCCTTCATCAATGCTGTTTAGCGAAGGACATTACATTCTTCGCATGTTCTTCTCGAGCCTGTTAATCCCATCTTCGTCGCCCGCGCCAGACGAAGGGATCATCATTGTGTCTGCAGCAGGTGGCTAAGGCAGGTTATTTGGGAGAAAACTCGTTCTTCTACGATACAAGGCAACCAGCGGGGATTCCATGGCCACACCATATTTATTGGTATGCGAATTGTCTCTTAGGAGATGAATGCGCCTTTCTGTAAAGATCACCATAACCCTCTTTGATGAAATATCAGACAACTAAAGAAGGAACAGAGGAAAAAAAGAATAACTTCATTATAAATTAAACTTAGCTGATGCATCAATAATAATAATAATAATAATAATAATAATAATAATAATAATAATAATAATAATAATAATATTCTATTCTTGCAGACCAGAGATTCCTGTTGAAGGTCGTTGACAAATCTTTGTCACCTCTCCCCTCCTAAGGCGGATCTTCCATCTTGGAATACCTGGAAATATCCTTCGTCTTTCAAGAACAAGTAATATCCGGCCGGTTGATGAATCTGTCCTTTGCAGGCTGGAAAATATCGGGATAAGCCTGATCAGTGTTTGCAGAAATGAGTGATTTTTACCAAGTGCTGAGTCCTCGGGCTCACACCAGTCTCCTTCTAAGGTCGGTGACGAGTTCCAGTAACCCTTGGTTTGCATTTAGTTATTAATGGTTATCGATAATTACCGATAACTAATTCTCTCTATGCACTCTGTTTTAATTTCTGGGCGCGTGCTTTGTAAAATAGATGCCCAGGACTGGTACCAAGTATTACCCAAAAAATTTGCAACATAATAATATTTTCCATAGCAATGAATCTGAAGACATTTCAAAAGGGGAGCGTAGCCATGCAATGGAACAGATTTTTAAATAATGGAAATGGGTCTTGGCTATTCATGGATTATAGGGGTTATATAACCATCCCAAACACCATAGTGCAAAGACCAAGAAGAGCACGGTTGCCCAAAAATGCCAATCACCCAAGATACTCATTAGAAAGGACTTCACCTCTAAAGTGGTGAGGTTTAAAGAACACAAGCAAATGTTGCACATTTGTACATATCCATATCTAAGAGCTTCTTGGTCATTTTGACAGCCCCCTTGTCGACCCTGGAAAGAAAATGATTCGGCCGGTTTTTTATCGACTGTAGTGGGTCGCAAGCAGAGTGAAGGTCAACGGGGCTAGGTTCCATGTCGAGACAGGGCAATTTAGGCACATTTTGTTTAGTCCCTTTGCGTCCTTTGTGGACTTTAGCAGTAGATTATGAACTTAGTAGTTAGTTGACTATGATGATTCACAGCCAGGATGTAGAAGGTGGTAGGACTAGCAACCTCATCCCAAAATACACGCTGAAAATTGTAAGGGCAGTGTTTTGAAGATAACCCTCACAGGGAAGATATATATATATATATATATATATATATATATATATATATATATATATATATATATATATATATATATATATATACACACACACATACACACATATATATAATATTACATATATGTGTGTTTGTATATATATATATATATATATATATATATATATATATATATATATATATATATATATATGTATATATATATATATATATATATATATATATATATATATATATATATATATATATATATTATATATATGTGTATTTATATATATATATATATATATATATATATATATATATATATATATATATATATATATATATATACAGTATATACCTACAGGTATCTTAACGTCCAGCTGTCTGTACCTTAAGGATACGTTCCCTACCTGAAAACCTAATATCCAAGAAAGAGAAATATATTTTTGCAGAAAGTTCTCTTTTAGTCTCGATTCCACTAAGGAAGAAAATAATTCATTATTTTGCTTATTCATACAAATTTTTATCATCATCAGAAATTATATTAAACAATAAATTATTTCAGGACTTTATTTTATCTCTAATGGCTAAAATGAAAGGATACTACCTGCCATGATATTCCGGAATTTACAAACTTATGTTTCAAATCAACAAGATTCATGATTTATATCTTGCCTTAACTTCTTGGATGCATTCAAAAAAGTTAAGAAAAAGCTAAAGTTAAGAACTTCGTACGGCAAATTGAAAGATAATTTTGTGAGATTTTCGCAACCATAAATGTAGTCGTCCCTTATACATACATACATACATACATACACTATATATACTGTATATATATACATATATATATATATATATATATATATATATATATATATATATATTTATATTATATATATATATATATACATATATATATATTTATATTCATAAGTATGTATATACACACATACATACATATATATACATTTATGCTGCTTGTGTTCTTATGTATGTGTTAATTAATGCAAGTAGGAATACGAAAGACATGCTTGAAATTATGTTCCGTTCATGGAACGTCATTTCCGCATTCTATTTAAGCGAATTTTATCTCACATTGCTCGACGCAATTTGCTGCGCCTCGCGAGGTGACGGGAACAGGATTAGCGGATCGAACCCTGATGTCATTTTCGGGGCTTAACTGCAACCGAGAAGACGCCACGGATATTTCGACATGTTTTTAACACTGTGAGCACGCACCTCCTACTTGGTCATTTTGACACTTTTTCCCTGATAATTTTGACACCTTTTCTTTGGCCGTTTTGACAGCTCTTCCTTGGTCATTTTGACAGCTCTTCCTTGGTCATTTTGACAGCTCTTCCTTAGTCATTTTGACAGCTCTTCCTTGGTCATTTTCACCCTTCCTTGGTCATTTTGACAGCTCTTCCTTAGTCATTTTCACCCTTCCTGGTCATTTTGACAGCTCTTTCTTGGTCATTTTCACCCTTCCTTGGTCATTTTGACAGCTCTTCCTTGGTCATTTTCACACTTCCTTGGTCTGATAATTTTGACAGCTCTTCCTTGGTCATTTTGACAGCTCTTCCTTGGTCATTTTGACAGCTCTTCCTTGGTCATTTTCACCCTTCCTTGGCCATTTTGGACAGCTCTTCCTTGGTCATTTTGACAGCTCTTCCTTGGTCATTTTTTCAGCTCTTCCTTGGTCATTTTGGACCCTTCCTTGTCATTTTGACAGCTCTTCCTTGGTCATTTTCACCCTTCCTTGGCCATTTTGGACAGCTCTTCCTTGGTCATTTTGACAGCTCTTCCTTGGTCATTTTCACCCTTCTTTGGCCATTTTGACAGCTCTTCCTTGGTCACTTTGACAGCTCTTCCTGGTCATTTTGACAGCTCTTCCTTGGTCATTTTCACAGCCCTTCCTTAATAATTTTGACAGCTCTTCCTTGGTAATTTTGACAGCTCTTCCTTAATAATTTTGACAGCTATTCCTTGGTCATTTTGACAGCTCTTCCTTGGTCATTTTGACAGCTGTTCCCTAATAATTTTGACAGCTCTTTCTTGGTAATTTTCACACTTTCCTGGTCATTTTGACAGTTTTTCCTTGGTCATTTTGATACTCTTCCTTTGTCATTTTGACAGCTCTTCCTTGGTCATTTTGAGAGCTCTTCCTTGGTCATTTTGTCAGCTCTTCCTTAGTCATTTTGATACTCTTCTTTGGTCATTTTGACAGCTCTTCCTTGGTCATTTTGATAGCTCTTCCTTGGTCACTTTGACAGCTCTGCCTTGGCCATTTAGACAGCTCTTCCTTGGTCATTTTCAACCTTCCTTGACCAGTTTAACAACTCTTCCTTGATAATTTTGACAGTTTTTCCTTGGTCATTTTGACAGCTCTTCCTTGCTCATTTTGGCGTTTCCATGGTCATTTTGACAGCTCTTCCTTGCTCATTTTGGCATTTCCTTGGTCATTTTGACAGCTCTTCCTTGGTCCTCTAAGTAAACGCTTGTTTGTCACAGTAAAGTTTACTTATTTAATTAAATCGTCACAATGGCTCTCCTGCACCATAAATAATTAGCTGTTTTTGTTCTGCAGGTAGACAAGACAGAGTTTGTAACACACTTTAGGGGTCTCGTGTGAGGATAGATGGGTCACAGTAAGGCCTGTGAAGCCTACAATGTGAGTGACTGAGAATGAACGATTTCTATACCCACATAGAATGCAAAAGAGGATTAGCATCTAACCCTCTCCCTTCTATAATCAAGAGAGAATAAAGTATATTATTATTGTTCATTCTTTCTTTCCATTGTTCCAATATACATGCATATAATTGAAAATAAATTTAATTAATTTGATAGCCCATGTATGAAGAGATAACAGGTAGATATGAGCTAAAATGAAATACAGATTGGATTAGCATATAAATAACAATATAAAGAAAGCAATCAATACCCGCATAACAAAATTACAGGTGATGGCTAACCATTAATGAAGTAAAGAGTTTTCGTGTTTAAGTGGTATATACGAGTTATTTACTTGTCTGTTTTCATTTCTTTATGAAATATCTGGTCTTTCATAATAATAAGAATAATATGAATGTTTCAATTTGACATCCACACTTTTTTTGAGCCACGAAATTCATTGGAATAACGGCAGTGATCTTTAACAATGACGTGTAATAATAATAATGATAATAACATGAATATGAATATGAATAATGATAATAATAATAATAATAATAATAATAACAATAATAATAATAAAAATAACAATCATGGTGATAATAATCATAATTATGATAATAAGAAGCTTGTAATCATCATCATCATCATCATCATCATGGTGATAATAATAATAATAATAATAATAATAATAATAATAATAATAATAATAATAATAATGTGCACGTAAACACCTACACTTCCTCTCTCCACTATGACATCTAAAGAGGTGACGGGAAGAGACCCCCACCATAATCCTAACCGATAAAGGCGAAATTCGTTTAAGAAGCAATCTAGCAATCAGCCGTCTACTGACGCGAACTCTTCCCCAGCCCCAACCCCCCACCCACCCGTCGCTCGGCTATCGCGGGCCTTTTCCCTAAATTTATGGCCGAACGGGAAGTGGGAAAAATCTATTTGCTCTCACGTGGCAAGTGGTTTTTTTCTCATTGCGTGTGTTCGTGTGTGCGTTTGAGTGTGTATGGTTGATATGTTTGAAATCGGTGTTTTTTTATTTTACAAATAATCAAAACTTAATATACTCATTAAATAGTGTTTTCATTTTTAAATAAAAGAAAACTTCATGTATACTCATTCAGCTATTTGTGCCAACCTTCCTGTATTTAGTTTAGGATTTTGGGATGAAGTTGCGAGCCTAATGCTTCTTCATGTGAGTCGTGAGCGCCCCTAGCGCCAGTGATTCTCTGTCAGTCACCCATTCAAGTACTCAACCATGTTCCAAATAGTTATTAGTAGATTTACTGAAATGGAGACTAGTTATTAGTAGATAGTATATATATATATATATATATATATATATATATATATATATATATATATATATATATATATATATATATATATATACTGTATATATATATATATATATAGACATAAATATATATATATATTGACATAAACGGGGATTGTAAAAACGAATCCTAATTTGTGTTCAAAAGGAGCTACAAATCAGCACTCAATTTCTGTCAGTGGCTAGACTTCTCCATCCCCCACCGTGCCCTCCTCCTCCTCCCTTCCCCAACCCCCTTCTGAGAGCCACCAGGGAAGGGTAAGTAGCGAGGGGGAAGGGTGGCAAGGGGGCTCGTTGTTGTATTTTCAGAGGTGGTGCTGTGTCGGTGTTTATGGCAGGTGGGTAAGTTAAAGAGCCTTTCCTTCATCGCGGGGCATGTGGCATTAAGATATTAGGGCATGCTCCTTTGATTTTTATTTTTAATGGTTTAGACCCCGAGTTTTTATCTGAATGTTTTTTTCTCACGGCTATACTGGGATCTTGTAAAAGTTAGTCGATGCCAGAAGTTAAATTAGGACTGTTAATAGATACTCCTGCCTGCAACCGATTCTCTCTCTCTCTTCTCTCTCTCTCTCTCTCTCTCTCTCTCTCTCTCTCTCTCTCAGGTCTTTTCGAACAGAAAAATAATAATTCAGAGCGATCTAATCTGGTCTTCTTTGAAGGGTCTTTTAAATAAGGAAAATAATCATTCAGAGAGATCTAATCTGGTCTTCTTGAAAAGAAGAGAGAAGGGTAAAGAGAGAGAGAAGAGAGAGAGAGAGAGAGAGAGAGAGAGAGAGATTTAGATAATTAAAATCTATACGCTGATGAGATGGTGTTACAACGCGCAGGAAAATTTAGAAATTTATGAAAACCTTAGTGGAAGAATCTTAGGAAATCTTAGAAAATCACGAATAAATTTAATACAATCTGAAAAATCAAAGGAAATTAAAAGAAAACGTAGAAAAATATAGAAAATATATAAGAGGCCAAATAAGAATAAGATGAATTTGTATTGACATCTAAACCACAAACAAACCAATGACAAACGAGGAAAAGATGATAAACATAAGAAAATCCAGGAAAAATAAGAAAAAATTTTAATAGAAAACAATAAAAATACATGAAAAATATAATTACAACTAGCAAAAACAACAAATTATAACAACTATCAAAAACAACAAATTATAAGAATATCTATGAAGTACATAAGAAAATATTTGAAAAACCTATGTATGCTTTCATGAAACTCCATAGCTCGTAGACTACAAGACGCAAATGTGATCTGGAGATTCAATTTTGGCTATCAATAGCCCAGTTGCCATAAACATGCCCAAGGCCATAGTGAAATGTTTCAAACATATCCGTGGTTAGTGATGATCCTGGCTTTACAAAAAGCTAACAGAACAGGAAGGGAGAGAGAGAGAGAGAGAGAGAGAGAGAGAGAGAGAGAGAGAGAGAGAGAGAGAGAATGAGAGAGAGAGGTTTAATCGCTTGTCAAGTTTCACAGGATACAGTTCCATGTAATGCATATTTTTTCTTTGAATTTTTAAACAAGGAATTTCATACACGCACGACAGGAGGAATTGCAAATCATTCTCTGCATTATATGCATGCATACATTCATGTATATATGTATATTTGCATATATATAAATGTATGTATGTATATGTTTATATATATAGCTATATATATAGATATACATATATATATATATATATGTATGTATATATATATTTATATATGTGTATATATATATATAAATATAAGTATATATCGTCACTAAGTATTAAATGAATAGGAAATTATACTAATTATTTTTACTTAAACCTACAAAGATAAAGATCATCTTTCTCTTCACTAAAATATCTTTTTATCAAGAATACATAAACTGTATTTACCACTTCCTGATAATTCATAAAGTTAGTAAAAGATTTCCAACGCGCAACGCGCTCCGCAGCTGTAAGTTTTTATTACCATTTTTCATTACTTTACCCTTGTCAAGTTAATTGGCACGGCGGAACACATTTAGCATACCGGGGAAAGTCATTTTAATGTCGAGGTAACATATAACCCTGCCTTGAAAAATTTCTGTTGTCCTGCAACATATTGCTCTTGTGTGCAATTTCGTTTTGTAGAGAGTTTTTAGTTTTTAGTTTTCTGAAAAGGAAACTATTTTGTGCCGGCTTTGTCTGTCCTTCCGTACTTTTTTCTATCCGTACTTTTTTCTGTCCGCAAACTGGTATGTTGGTGATCCACCCTCTAGTCATCAAATATACCAAATTACAGCCCTCTAGCCTCAGTAGTTTTTATTTTATTTAAGGTTAAAGTTAGCCATAATCATGATTCTGGCAACGATATAGGATAGGCCACCAGCGAGCCGTGGTTAAAGTTTCGTGTGTCGCGGCTCATACAGCATTATACCGAGACTACCGTAAGATAGATCTGCTTTCGGTGGCCTTGATTATACGATGCAGCGGCTGTGCAAAAAACTCGTCAGCGCCGAAGAAACTTCTGCGCATTTTTTTACTTGTCTCTCTATAATTAAAAGTTAATTTGAGAAAGATTGCGTTCCTTCCCGTTTATCATAAAACGGGTAATTCTTGATGGCTTTATTTTCACCGTAGAAATTTTACGGGTCCCTTAAGCTTCCTTATAAAAAAAGGCAATAACATCTTTTACGATTTGTGTTATAGGTCGTAATGGGCGGAGCGATGACAGCTTATATCTCTTTCCGAAGCTTTTACGTAAAAGGGGTAAAACCACTCAAAAACTTCGAATTCTCTGAAGCCACTCGTTTTTAATTGCTCCGTCGTAAACCTCATCTCTCTGGCGAAGCCGATAATCGAATTCCTGATCAACCAGTTAAATCAAAACAAAAATATAGTTTTCAAAAGGTTTCCTTCTATGTTTTTTCATCTATGTTTGTTTGTGTGTATGTGTGTGTATGTGTGTATAAACCAAAAAAAAATATAGTTTTCAAAAGGTTTCCCTTTTTCTTCTGCTTGTGTGTGTGTGTGTGTGTGTGTGTTCGTTTGCAAGAAATAGAATGAAACCGAGTTAGCAACAAATGTCATAGAATATTATTTTTATATGAAATTAAAAATGACGTGATTAGGAAAGGCTTTGCAAGGCATACACGAGTAATATTCCTCTATAATCGCGCGTCGGGGTTATCTTTATTATAAACTATTAGTCAAAACCCCAAATCTACGCAGGTAAATAAAAAAATAAATAACAATTAGAGACCATATAATAACCAGATAAATAAAAGAGAACACTAGAAAAAAATAACCCGCAACAAAATTACTTGGGGAAAAAAACTGAAACCCGAGAGAAAATAAATGTGAATAAAATTACCTCCCTCGCCACCTAAACCAAGGATCTACGAAATGTCATCAACTTTAGCCTTTGCGCTCATGTGCCGTAAAGCTGCTTCTCCTTTGCCTAGCCTCTCCCGCCACGGACCAAAATACTTACTGTGCCTATTTGCTCCCGTCATGAGGGAGACAAAAATAATCTTTGCTTCATTTTTTTTGAAGGCTATTCTTGATGTTCAGATTATTAATAAATAGGATTAGTTACCTTACCCCATTCTCTATCCATGTATTTATCTGTCTACTTATTCCAGCTAACTGTTGATTCTGGGTAATAGTGATGAAAAAGTTTTAATTTAGGCTAGTCAAGTTTGCTTACTATTATTATAACACGACTACCGAGTCATACTGGTATTTGTTCCCAAATGAGGTAACTATAGCATTGTCAAGTTAGAGATGCTGAACAAAGAAAAACTTTTTTTTACGAATGAATAAATTCGTTTCTAAGGCAAATTAGGGAATAAACACGTTTTTGTAAGACTAATGAAAAATAAAACGTTCTTTCATGGATAGTTGAAAGAAAAAATTGTCTGCGACAAAGGAGCGACCATATTTTTCTTGGACAAATTATAGATTATTTTTAAAAGAAAAATGACAGAAAAATTTTAAACAAAAATGAAAGAAAACTATTTTATAAGATAAACTACAAAAAAATAAGATTTCTCCCGGGGCCAAGAAAAGGACAAATTATTTACCAAACCATTAAAAATGGTTCAGCATCCATTAAAAATGGTTCACCAAACCATTAAAACCAAACAGCTCTGGTAAACGCGAATGGGGAATGTTATGAGAACGAATTGCATGACGTCATGAAAGCAAAATATATCAGGGTCACCTGGACAAATTAATTCAGGCATGTTTGCTCTTAAAGAGACACACTACAGTGTTGTTAGTTGACTCCCACAGCGAAGTTGGAAGGATTTGTTCCGTTCACAACGCATCTCAAAAAGCTACTAATAAATTCGAATTAATTTTATATGGAATTATTTATTTCGATTTTGGCATAGATCCGTACTCAGATCTGGAGCTATGCTAATTAGGTGCTTTTGCTTAAGTATTCATTAATGATTGATTCATTTGTTTTGCATTATTATTATCAAATTTCTCATTCTTTCGATATCATTTTTATTATTTCACCATTATTTTTAATAGTTTTGTTATTGTTGTTGTTGTTATAATAATAATAATAATAATAACACGTACGTGCCATGTACCCAGGACCGTAGACTATATTTGAGGAATACTCAAACAAAACAAGTCTGGTAGGATATCAAGGAAATACCGACTGCTAACCTGAATCTGTTGATAAGAAACATGAAATCAACATGACTGAAATTTCGCATTTCCGGGGTAGGAGCTCCCCGGGTATCCCCTAGTTTAGCAATAGTGATGAAAGGGAAGGGAGGTTCACTGAAAGAACACATCCCATCTTCAATGGAAGTTCGGAGAAGGTGTGTTAACAGAAAGAAACCTTTGCGAAGTTTGCGAAGTATTGGTGGAAGTTACAAGGGAAGGAGGTGAAAAAGTTTCTCTTAACAGAAAGTGTTTTCCGTCTTTAAGAGGAAAAAGATAAGTCAATGAATTGATAAACCTTTATGGCAGATTATTCGAGAGAATTTAATGTTTTCTCGAAAGCTTCCTGCATAGATTTTATCATCCTTAGACGACAAAATCATGGTGAATTTTATTCTTCAATTCAGTGCACAAATTATGTGTAGTTAGAATTTCTATTTCTTGTTTTAATATACATGATAGTTATCCGAACAATATTATAAATTCTTAGAGCAGATCCAGTCACAGTGAAACATACTCAGAGCAACTGTAACTACGATCTAGTTACAGTGAAATCACGTTTGGTAAGAATGCAGGTGTCAGTCCAATAAGTGCAAGAGAACTGGAGCGACGGTGAAATCACATTTAAAGATAGTCCAGCTGCCAGTGAAACAACTTCTTGAAAACTGCAGTTACGGTGAAACCATGTTAAGGTGGAACCCAACTGGCAGAGCAACATTTTTAGAACAAATGTAGTTGTGCGCAGCCATGTTTAGAAGCTGATTCGACATGTTTAGAACGACTGTAGTTACAGTACAACCCTAGAAGGAAATCATCTGGGAGTGAAATTACGTTCAGAAAGAACCAAGCAGACAGTGGAATCATATTAAGGCCAAACTCAATTAAATCCTCAGATGTTTGCATTGAATCAAGCGGATTAATACTAAGATAATTTAGTTCAGGAACAAGAACCTACGTTGATATAAGGCCAGTTTAATCTGCAGTAACATAAGACAGTCTAATCTAAACTCAGTATTCCCCTGTGTCACAAGTGATACAATAGGTAAATTTATCTTTTAGCGCTGTGACAGTGAATGATTAACACCAGGGTAGACAACACTCCTTTCATTATCGACAAAAGTTGGAATAATTCCCTGAAAAATCTGTTACTTACAAATAACAATTGCTCTATTTTCAGCGTGAAATATGACTGTTCTCCCACATGACTGTAAAAATTCAGTTATATAATAAACCTTGGGATAATGAATGCTGTTAATTAGGTAAATGATGAAAAGATTGACAAATGTTACCAATCAATTATCAACGGTTTATGACTGCGCCTTCGATCTGGAAACCAAACTTAGTCATGAGTGACAGGCTATATTCAAATTAATAAATTTTATTTTTTTTTTTATAAAAAAAAAATTTAGAAGTCACCTGAGCCAAAGTGAATCTGGTCTCTCCCGAAATATTAATGGTTGAAAGTTCGGAAATCTGTTGTTGGAAAATAGAGACAACAAAGTTTATCCAAAAGTCAAATAACGTTTTAGAGTCTGAAAAGTATCTTATTCACTGTTGCAATTCGAAAAGTTAAAATGCATTCCATTCTTTTTCAAAGAGAAATATATTTCAGAAATTAAAACGTATTTTAGAAACTGAAATATCTTTAGGGTATTTGCCCAGGTATTAAACTTTAAAATGATATTTTAGAGGCTAAAATGCTAAAAAAATTAGTGTTTTTTTTTTAAATACAATTCACCAAGGTAAGTATTGTCATTTTTGTTTCAAAATTGTGAGCTCATTGTTTTTAAAAAAATAAAGCAAAACAAAAAGAAAACTTAATAACAAAATGAATCATAAAAGCAGGAAAAAACTACTTGAGGGATGATAAAAGTGTTGCAGTGTGTTATACAGTGCTCATCAAAATCATTGTTATGAAAACACTAATGTATTTTTAATGACTTTCGATGAATGTTTTATTTTTCGCGATCCTCACACAGTTCGGCCTATTCAAAATGCATTACGAAAAGCAAGCAGACGAAAAAGTCTCCTTGAACTTAAAAAAAAAAAAAAAAATAGGAATAGCATAAATGCAATGCTGCAGAGAATACCAAAATGATCTCTAGTTTGGTTACGAAATAAAGAAAAAGCAACAGCCCTTTCATGTGAGTTTGTAGGTTTGTGAAGGTCTGTAGCCCGGATAAAAGGAGAGGATTTATCTTAGGAAATTTCTTGTAAATGCAAGTTGCGACAAATCTCGAAGATATTGTGCAAAGTTTTAGTTATCATCAGTGGTCCCAAAAGACACCACAACAATTAGGCGAAAAACTAAATAAAAGAATGTCGAACAATCCAATACAGCAAATCTTATCCTCCGCAGAGGATCATCCCAAATGATTCCCAGTGATTAATCATCATTGTCCACGAATCTATCCATCATAAATCATCACCCGAAGAAAAAGGAGTGGATAGGACTTCAGTTGCCCGAAATGACCCCTTTCAACCTGACCAATTTCCGGAAACTTTCGAACAAAATTTCGAGGATATTGTTCATTCCTTTCCTTTCCCAGTTCCAGTTCACTTCCACTTCACAGAATGAGAACACAGTTCAGGTACTGACTTTTATTTTCGTGAGGAGAACCGGGCAGATATCACGTAATGCGGATATGGTCTTGTTGCCGTTTTTGTTATTTGTGTTCAAAATGTGGTTGGGACTATTCCCTTGCCTTTCCACCTGATTTTCATATATTCATGGAACGGGACTACTAAATCGAGTCTTTTGTGTATTGCTACGTGTTCAGAAAACTGGAGTTAATTCTACCTCATCCAATTGCATATTTTCAAAACAACTTTCACAGGTTTCTTCAAAGTGGCAGTGAAAAACATGACTGCAACATACACCTGTTTTTGTCAGTGCTTAGCTGTCATAAACTTTATAAGAAATCTTATTTGTTCAGTTCAAGCTGAAAATCCAACAGAGAAATGGCGAGTAAATAATAAAAATGTTTTATTTTCAAGCGGTTTGAAAAAATCCATTTTTATTCTTAATGAGTGAAAATATTTAGGTTCAAGTTTCTGAGCTGTCCAGACAACAAAATCGTATTAAGACACGGGCACTTGATATAGCAAATTTCTCCTTTTAATGATGTATAGATATCCAAGCTACAGAATAATTTTTCAAAATCAAAACCATGATAAATGTCAAAGTTTCCTCCGGACGAAATTTTAGGCCAATTTTGAGTGTCTTCCCTTCTCTCTTGCAACATACAGCCTCTCCCACAAGATACACTAACAGGCCTCTAGCCTTTCTAAAGATAGGTCTATGTTTCGAGCCTTTGCCATGAAAGATATCTAATAGACAGCTCGTCAAGCTCACCTCACTTTATGAGAACACCATTCCACTTTACAAGGAAAAATTATAATTGAGCACTTTGATAAAGCTGTAGTACTAAATACGATTATCTTGACCAGAGGGTCTTCCCCTTGTTACAAATGCCTATATTGGAACTTGGTTGCTACCTACGTTGAAATAAAACGTTACAAAATTTATTCGTGCCTATAAAATGAAAAAGCTGGGCTAAAACTTCAGCAGACCAAGTACTTATTCCAACCTTGAATTGATAGGTGCCAAAAAAGTTCATCAAAACTGCTGTAGCTGTAAGTGCTGCACCTTGTCACACCCACTACAACAGCTATTAAATCTCCCACTTAGCCTCTTTCTTCCTTGCAACGTTAAATCTCTAAAAAAAATCCTCATAGTACAAGTATCCCAGTAAACATATCTAAGACTCGAACCAGGGCCTGTGCAAAGCCTCGATAAAAGAGTAGGGCTAAACGGCAAGGCTTACATTAGAAGCCACATTATAGAAATCGGTTGATGAAAGTCTTTGACCTTCTGGATGAGAGACACTTCTAAAACGCCTCCAGGGAATTTACTTACCCATACACCAGCCTAATATCAACTTCCCTGCTGATTCCGATAATATTTCAGTCTACAAGATTGGATTGGATATCGCATTTTAATCAAAGACAGATGATCCCGAACCCTTTCTAGTCAAATCTCGACGTGGTAATCGTGCGTCACAAGCATCCACAGACAAAATTGATTCCAACTGCCCTCACTCTTATATATATATATATATATATATATATATATATATATATATATATATATATATATATATATATATATATATATATATATATATATATATATATATATATGTGTGTGTGTGTGTGTGTGTGTGTGTGTGTATACATGGAAGAATCTTCTGGTTTTTAACAAGTCTCTAGCGACTTATATTCATGATATTCCTTTTACCATCAGACAGGAGTGGCTATAGAGGATTCCTACCTTCACCTTCTCAGCAATTCATTTTTAGGATGAAGTTGATAGACCCATGTTCTTCTCTACACGCGCTGCGACCCATCTCAGTACACTGACCACCAGAAACATTAAAAGCTGCTGAGGTCAGTAAGGACACAATAATGAATTTTCAAGAAAAATGAAGAACTGGGTGTATGTGTACATATTTATATGGCTATAACACAACGACAAATCTTGACACAAATGTCTAACAATGGCTTCTGTTTTTTTATATTATAATCCGTCTTTGTTTCGAAAACATTTTAAAATAGATAAGTCTGAGGATGAACGTTTTATTTCACGCTTTTTTACTTTGTTTTGAAGCGTCATCCTTTTTCAAGGCCTTTTTTTTTTTTAAGCGTGCGACTGGGGGAGAGAATTCTTACTGAATGAGATAATCTGTTTGCCGTCCCAACCCTTTGTTGACGTACTTAAATCTCACGGCCAAGCAGATTTGTTTACTTCTCACCTTCTTCTTCTTCTTCTTCTTCTTCTTCTTCTTCTTCTTCTTCTTCTTCTTCTTCTTCTTCTTCTTCCGTTCCTATATTTTACGGCCGTGTGTTTTTCGAGTCCTCAGGTTTTTCTCTCTCATAACTCTTCCTTGTACTTTTCTTCTTCTTCTTTTTCTTCTTTTCTTCTTCTTCTTCTTCTTCTTCTTCTTCTTCTTCTTCTTCTTCTTCTTCTTCTTCCTTTATGGCTTCATTAAAATTGTTTGCCTTTTATTGTAGCCGCTTTGCTTCTCTCTTTACTTTTCTATATTTTATCAGAATTTTTTTATCAGTCTCTTTAAATTTGGTTGTCATTTATTTGTACGACAAATTAACATCTTTTATTTCTCTTACTTTTATGGTATCTTGAAGTCTGTTTAAATTTTACAGTTTTAATCTTTATTATTTTTTATACTTAAACTTTATGGGATCTTTAAATTAGATCTCTTTCATTTATGTGGCTTATTATGGAGGTTTTCCATATCAAGCTTTATATTTATTCTTGAATTTTTATGAAGATATGTTAAATTTCTTCAGCTTTTAAGAACCATTACCGTTCCAACAACGCTCCAAAGAGGTGTCAAAGGTCTTATGAACAGTGACGTGAGATGACATAACATTAACCGTTGTCATTCATGTGTTATCACCATTCCAAGAGCCAGCAGTGAATATCATACTTTCTAATTATAGCCTTTCTTTTTCGAGCTGACGTTAAATATCCAAAGGCGATATCACTGAAGCTCATCTTGATTGGCGGAGGCCCATGCTCAGCACCTACCATTGGTTATAATGTTATCAGCTGCGGATATTTTCCGTCAGTTCCAAAAAAATACTGATTCCACTTATAATATAATTCTTACACTCTTTATAAATCTTTTCTTTTAGGCTTTGTTTTCCGTAATAGATTAAAACAAGTCAAAAATGCATTAGCAGATTTACGAACCTGCCAGCCCTCGTAAGAAGGAAAATCGAAAACGGATAGAAAATAAAACAAAAGAAATTAACCTTTGCTCCCCAAGACATTATCTTGAATTGACACCAAACTTGCTGATAATTTCTTGAAACATTCATTTCCTTGACCTTAACCTTTTAATTTATCTTTTTTTTTTTGTTTTGTTTGTTTGTTTCCCCTAATCTCAAAACACCTTTTGCTTTAGCATGTATTTACATTATGCACTGTTTGAGGATTTTTATGCTTATAGCAATATCTTCCTTGGTTACTGATGATTTTTGCCATTTTCGTGCCCTCGTGATCTTAACAGCAGGTAAGTATTATGATTATTTTACCTAATAAGATGATAATAATAATAATAATAATAATAATAATAATAATAATAATAATAATAAGAAGAAGAAGAAGAAGAAGAAGAAGAAGAAGAAGAAGAAGAAGAAGAAGAAGAAGAAGAAGAAGAAGAAGGAAGAACACCCTCTTTGAGGCAAATTTTGTTGATTAAAATGGCTACATTTTGGATATTGATTTTATACCGAGTTTTCTCAATTCTTCTAATAATTCGCTTTTCCTGCACATCACTATTAGTCAATAACTGGCCAATTATTGACTAATATTGATGTGCAGGAAAAGCGGATTATTAGAAGAATTGAGGAAACTCACTATAAAATCAATTCGCAAAAGGAAGCCATTTTATTCAACAAAATAATAATAATAATAATAATAATAATAATAATAATAATAATAATAATAATAATAATAATAATAATAATAATAATAATAATAATAATAATAATAATAATTCACTATAAATTATGACTTCATCGGCTGAGTAAATATTGTATTAAAAGATTTATGTCTTGCAGAAAAACAGAATAATAAAAGTAAAATAATAAACACTGAGAAAGTGAAATATAAAATTAACACCACCAACGCTGCCAAAATTTATGATGAAACTTCTCCCATATATAATAATAATAATAATAATAATAATAATAATAATAATAATAATAATAATAATAATAATAATAATAATAATAATTCCACTAGAGCCATATAACACCCGCAAACCATAATGTTTCCCTGTGTGGGTATTATATGTTGTGAGTGTTGTTGCGTCTACGCAAATTACGCTTATAAGCATATTATTTTGCCCAAGGGAACTTATTACCACTGATTTGGTAGGTAAAAGGCGAAAGCATTATTCATGTTGTTCATCACTTCATTCTTTAATGGTTATTATTATTATTATTATTATTATTATTATTATTATTATTATTATTATTATTATTATTATTATTATTATTATTATTATTATTATTATTCTGTTCACACGTTCTCATGTGACAAGGAAAAAATGTCATTGATTAAAAAGGCTATGTAAAAAGTATACAAGATAACACAGGTCTAGATAAAAACTAAATAATTCATAATCTTACTTTTACATCACACACATATATCTATATATATATATATATATATATATATATATATATATATATATATATATATATATATATATATATATATTATATATATTTATTTACATATATATATACTCTATTTTCTGTGGATTTTTAAAATATTATCATTGTGAGCTACGGAAGTTTGTTGAATAATTTTATGACCGTTTGATTTGCTCTGCTCGATAATGATAATAATAATAATAATAATAATAATAATAATAATAATAATAATAATAATAATAATAATAATAATAATAATAATAATAATAATAATAATAGCACGCAAATCAGCACCTTCAGCCAGAGATACATTTGACACATATATACCAGAACATTCCAACGGAGGTAAATCAGACCTGTAGCATTAGCCATAAATAAAATCACCTCTTTAGGTATCCAAGGTCCTTTGTAAGTCATAAATAATTTTTTTTTTTTTTTTTGGTAGTCGATGCTCTTGATATCTGTTGCCAAATATTCAGAATTATTAAGCACTCTCTTACTCATTGAACTCTATTTGTTTTTCTGACCTTTTGTGACCTATTAAACATCGAACTGGGGGTGGATGGAAGGTCAAAGACCAGCAGATCAATGAGGCTCTCGTTTCACAGAGGGCGATAATCCTTGACCATTTTAATTTCATAGGTAATTAGCGTGTGTTGACCTTCAGCCATTTTCATTTTTTAGTGATTAATGAGAGGTAATATCTGGGTATTTTCATTTTAGGGTTAATTAGTATGTATTCAGCTTTGGCCGTTTTTATATTAAGTATAATTTGTGTGTGATAAGCTTTCACTGTTTTCTTTTAGGGATAGTTAGTGTCTCGTGAGTTTTGGTCGTTTTAATTTTGTGGTTAATTAGTGTGTGATAAGCCTTCACTATCTTATTTTATGGATAATTAGCGTCTGGTAAGCTTTTGGTCATTTAAATTCTATGGTTAATTATTGTGATAAGCTTTCACTATATTATTTTAGGGATAATTAGCGTCCGATAAGCCTTTGGTCATTTTGATTCTATCGTTAATCATTGTGGCAAGCTTTCTCAATTTTATTTAGGGATAATTAGTGTCTGGTAAGCTTTGATCATTTTAATTCTAGGGTGATAAGCTGTGCCCATTTCTAATTAATGTATAATTATTGTCCGAGATAATCTGTGGCCATTTTAATTTTAGTGTTAATTGACGTGTGATGTGCTCTGCCTTTTTTTTTATTTTAGGTATCAGTAGAGTGTGATTAACTCTTGTCATTTATATTTTGAAGGTAATTTTACGAAAAGTGTCTGCCACTTACATCATTTTCAAATAGGGATAACTCAGATTTGCACATAATTGTGAGAAGAATACCTCCCACTTGAGTCATCTTCAACTGGGGAAAACTGGAACACGTAATGTGTGCCATTCAAATCCCGTTTAAAAGCAGATAAACAGAATGCGTCAAGTGGATGCCATTTTCACTCTCTGGAAGAGCCTGGAATCCGTCCGTCGGGCCTGACAATGGTGTTTACTTCCAGCGTTGTTTTCGCTGTTAATTGGAAATCCACCTCTTAATGAAGATGCGTCAATGCGGAAGAACTGCTCTCGGACAGGGATTAGCCACCGGGAAATGGAGTGATGGGTCAGAAGCACATGATGCTGTTGTTTTCGTTGCTGCTGATGTTGTTAGACTAAGTTGAGCCTTATGTCGTCATAGGTTTTTGATTCTCTGAATGGCCCGTCATATCTTGCTTGGTAAGTTATTTTTTATATCATATTTACTTACTCTGGTGGATTTTCGAACGTCAGTGTCAAACACAGACGTTAGCAGCAACTTTTATCTTTTTGAATTTGTATCTATTTGTCTTTTATCTTTTTTATTTCTCTTATTTTATAATTTTTAAATTTTTTTTTTTGCAGAACAAATGCTGTAACCCAACCCTTAGCTCAATTCTACCTCTCTAATCCGGTCTTGTAATAGGAAAGGGAAGCTTCAGGAGACGCTAACTTTATCTCTCGTGAATTACGTCGCACCTTCCTTCAAATTTGTCTTTGGCTCTTCATTTTCTTCAAGAAACAAACTGAGATTTTTATACTGCGATGCAATGTACTATGATGTGACTTGGATCAAGACCTTCAGGTAAAAATAAAGCAACTCTGCTCTCATAATTATAACGAATTCGGAGAGTAAATAAGGCTAGTGGCGAATAACTTAAACAAGTAAAAAATGCTCCGAAGTTTCTTCGGTGCAATCGAGTTTTTTGTACAACAGCTACAGCGTATAATCAAGGCCACCGAAGATAGATTTATCTTTCGGTGGTCTCGGTATAATGCTGTATGAGCCCCGGTCCATGAAACTTTAACCACGGCCTAGTGGTGGCCTATCCTATATCGTTGCCAGAAGAACGATTATGGCTAAATTTAACCTTAAATAAAATAAAAACTATTCTAGCCTCAGTAGTTTTTAAGATCTGAGGGCGGACAGAAAAAGTGCGGACAGAAAATAGTGCGGACAGAATAAAGTGCGGATGGACAGACAAAGCCGGCACAATAGTCTTCTTTTACAGAAAACTAAAACGAAAACACAAAGGAGCTTGAATCTTCGAAGGATATTGCAGTCTTGTTGTTCTTGCAAGGTGCCAGCTCCAGTAACAATACACCTTCCCAGATTCCTGTCGTCTCAGGTCATCCTTGGCAATGACAGAGATCGTTTTAAAGATAAAAAGATAAAAAGAGAGAGAGAGAGAGAGAGAGAGAGAGAGAGAGAGAGAGAGAGAGAGAGAGAGAGAGAGAGATAAACCTCGACCCTTAACTCTCGTGATACTGTGAGAATGGTGACCTTTAGTAGAGGAATAGTTTAAACAAATTTTGAAAGAGTCTAAGTACCAAGGTTAATTGTTTGTGTGTGTGTATGTGAGAGAGAGAGAGAGAGAGAGAGAGAGAGAGAGCTTGAATGGGTTCATTCGTTTCATAAACCCATTGCCTGTCACATAATGCTCCCGAATTCTGTCTTAAATTTCGAATACTGTCTGTGCCAATGGCGTCTGGCTTTCATTTGTGGTCACCAATCCAAGTAGTGACCGTACCTGACATTGTTTAACTTCAGTGAATAAGAATGATAGCGAGTTATCTGGCGTCACATTTACCAGGGTCACTGACGCCCTGAGGAAGGCTCAAGAATAATTAACCATATGACCCAACCCCTGGTATTGCAACGGAAATAAGACATCCGCTTTAAGGAACGTACATAATTGCGCCCAACGTGTCTGTGATTTTTCGACCCCCATCTGTAGAACTGCAACACAAAAAACAACCGTTTTTATAGCTGGAAGTTTCATCACACGCGGAAAACCATAAAAAAACCTGGCCGATGACAAAACGGCGCCTCTCCCTTTGAGGAAACGGTGACATTTCAATCGAAAACTCTTTAGCTAAAAATGTCTGTCCTGTCCGTCATTTTTGATAGATGAAATAGTTTTGCCGTAGCGTTCCCTTCAACACTCGCTATATTTATTACCGCATCATGATAACTTCACAAAATTCGGACGCACTTCATATTAACTTCATTCGTGGCCAGCTTTTATCGAAGTAATCATTACAGGAAATGAATTTTATCACGTAATAAAATTAAGGAGAAATCCTCGCACTGTTTGGATTTAGGATTAGATGAGAAGGACTACTGATTAGATTTAGGATTACATCGTTGTTATTTCTCGTGTCAGTTGTTTGGGCATTTTTCAGCTTAATAGTCAAGCCTCAAAGGTTATTTACGTCTTCTTCCCGGATCATATATATATATGCATAATAATATGTATCAAATAATTATATAGTAATTAGTTCATGTAATATTATCTTGAAGACTAAATTAATCATATAATCTCCAACGCCAGCTTATATTTCCTTAATGGAAATTACCTCCAGGCTGTGATCCCGGGATCATCTCCCTTTGTTAATTATATGAAGCTTCCTTACCGAGAAATGCTACTTTTTTTTTACGATTCTTTTACTAAATATAGCTGGTCCGCTGGTATAGTGGTTAGTGTCGTGACATGCCACTCAGATGTCGCGGGTTCGCGACTCCCCCAGGGTGATGAAAAATCACTGGCTCTGTATCATGATCAGTTACTGCTGCAGTGTGGGGTCTGCAGTGGGAGGTTGAAACCAACATTCTTTGGAAGCTTGAATTTCAAGTCAATGGCCCCTTTGGTGTGCTTGTTCCATGTGAATAGGTTTCATCTACTGAAATAATGATAATACTAATAATTATATTATTACAATTTAATATAAGATATTTCTTACTGATATCTAACAAACAAGATGACCACAGTATTTGGTACAGAATTGTTTGCCTTGTTCCAGTTATTCCATGCTTCTGAGAGCCTGTCAAACTTTTAAGTATTAGGCAAATTTCATTATATTTGTTGCATCCTTTTTTCTTTATTGGAGTTTTTCTTTCTTTTTTGTTCTGTTTATTATTCTTCATTTATATGCACCCCTACTTGCCTTCGTTTGATCCATTAAACAGGTCCCCAAATTTGTTTTTTTTTTATACATACGCTTTTACTTTCTTCTTAAAAATTTCCAAGCGTCTGCATTTCCTAAAGAGCCCTTCCATATAGTTTCTTTGTAATTATTTGCTCTATATATATATATATATATATAAATATATATATATATATGTGTGTGTACACACACACACATATATATATATATATATATATATATATATATGTGTGTGTGTGTGTGTGTGTGTGTTTATATATACATATATACATGTGTTATATATATATAATATATATATATATATATATATATATATATATATATATATATATATATATATATATATATATATATATATATATATATATATATGTATAAGTGTGTTTTGTGTGTGTGTGTGGTAGTAGTAGTAGTAGTACTAGTAGTAGCAGTAGTATACAAAAGACTTCCGTTGCAAACTTTTGGCTTCATGGCGTTTTCTTAAAATTTCAATATTTCACTGATAGTAAATGCTAGTGCTAGAAATCGCGTTCAGTCGAAATGGAGAATTTCGAAAATGATACATACTGGAATATATGTATGCTATCTGTATGCAAATGAGACCGCTGTACCACCCAATCTACTTCTGGTAATAACCAGTTACTAATGAAACTTCTGATGGAATTAAAACTTCTCAACATTACTTTGCAAAGTTGATGAATAATTTTCCTGCCAAATGGTGTGGAATTAACCCGTTGGCATACCTCTGTAAGCCAGGTTTTAATTATCTGTGAAAGAAAACTATTGTGCCGGCTTTGTCTGTCCGTCTGCATTTTTTTCTGTCCGCCCTCAGATCTTAAAAACTGCTGAGGCTAGAGGGCTGCGAATTGTGATGTTGATCATCCACCCTACAATCATCAAACATACCAAATTGAAGCCCTGTAGCCTCCGTAGTTTTAATTTTATTTAATGTTAAAGTTAGCCATAATGGTGCGTCTGGCAACGATATAGGACAGGCCACCAGGCCACCACCGAGCCGTGGTTAAAGTTTCATGGACCGCTGCTCATATAGCATTATACCAAAACCACCGAAAGATAGATCTATTATGGTGGCCTTGATTATACGCTGTACCGGCTGTACAGAAAACTCGATTGCGCCGAAGAAACTTCGGCGCATTTTTTTACTTTTTTCTTATTTCGAAAAGGCTTCGAGCCAAATCAACAAAGGAATGTCAGTAACGTCTCACATCTTTCAGCTCTGGTCTCTCCTTGTTTCTGCTCTAAATGAAAATATCAGATATCTGTTAGTGTATGATAACTTGCAGCTTAACGGCATGTAGTACTGACATTCTAGCTATAAAACATATTTCTCTAGTACAATAGGCGTCTTCGTTGTCTAATTTCTACAGTTACCATTTTAGCCAATCCAGCTTATAAAGAGCTTTATCTTCTTTCAGTCAGTTTCTTAGTTCTAGACGGGCAAGCTTATCACTTTCATGGCAGCCTTCACTGAATACTACACATGCTTCTGTTTTCCCGTTCTTACGATTCTAAATCCATGGAGACTCAGTTATGTAAAGGCATTATTTCACCTGTCACGTCAGCCTAGTAGACTGTTAAGAAATTTTCCTGACACGTTGAAGGCCATAAATAGTTAAAAATACATTTGATTCTCACCTTATTAATCATACACTGGTTTCCCTGCGCCGCCAGTTTATAGAAACCGATCAACCCTGCGACAATAAACGGACAACAAAGGCTGATGGACTCGGAGTCCTTTCCCTGATTATCTGGCCATGTCCAAAGGCCACCGGCCATGTCCTGAGGGCTGAGGCTAATTCGTTTTCGCCGGAAATGGAATGGTGATTGGGTTATACGCCGCCCGACTTTAAAATTCTCGTGCTCACTTATATAACATTTATAGAGAAATGATTGTATGGTTGATTCCTTCACCTTTAAATGAGGGTGAATGAAAATAATAAATGAATAGAACGTATTTGTATACATTCAATTGCATATACATACGTACATAAATACACATATATGAGTATATACATCCACATATAATACATATAACACACACACACACGCGTATATATATATATATATATATATATATATATATATATATATATATATATATATATATATATATATATATATATATATATATATATATATATATATATATATATATATATATATATATATATATATACAGACAGATAGATTGATAGATATAAATATATTTACTATATATACAAATATAAATAGAACCAAAGTCTATAAATCCTCCAATAACTGATTCCCTAAATATATTTCATAATCTAACTTATATTCAAAATACTGCATAAACTGAACCCATATCTCTAACTTTTTAACCTCCTCTCTCTCTCTCTCTCTCTCTCTCTCTCTCTCTCTCTCTCTCTGATCAAAGGAGAGAAGGTAAGAACTTCCTACAAGTTCAGCATAGTATAAACATCTGTACAGTGAGTTTAGATATTGTAGGCAATGACTTTCCCTCTAATGTCAACAAAGGTTTGATCCCTTTGATATATATATATATATATATATATATATATATATATATATATATATATATATATATATATATATATATATATATATATATATATATATATATATATATATATAATCTCGCATTTTATATTATCCTGTGTGTCAAGGGTAGAGCACTGCACTCTCAGGAATTGCTGAGGTAAATTGCTTGGTAGTATACTTGGAGTATACTATCCTGTAGTGGTAGATGGTTGGCATAAGTAATAACAAGTACAAAATGCTCCGAAGTTTCTTCGGGGCAATCGGGTTTTCTGTACAGCCGTTACAGCGTATAACCAAGGCCACCGAAAATAGATCTAACTTTCGGTGGTCTCGATACAATCCTGTATGAGCCGCGGCCCATGAAGCTTTAACCACTGCCAGGTGGTGGCCTGTCCTATATCGCTGCCGGAGGCACGATTATGGTTAACTATAACCTTAAATAAAATAAAAACTACTAAGGTTAGAGGGTTACAATTCGGTATGTTTGATGATTGGACGATGGATGATCAACATATCAATTTGCAGCCCTCTAGCCTCAGTAGTTTTTAAGATCTGAGGGCGGACAGCAAAAGTGCGGACAGAAAAAAGTGCGGAGAAAATAACGTGCCGACGGACAGACAAAGCCGGCACAATAGTTTTCTTTTCCAGAAAATTAAAAATGTAATTAGTGTTGGCATGGTTTGATCACGTGGAGAGAATAAAGGGCAACTAGTTAGTGAAATGCCTGCACTATGCGGATCTTTTGAGAGGGAAGGAATAGAGTGGAAACGAAAGAAAGTTATAGCTAACTGTGCAAGGTCTTAATGTTTAGGAACTGAGATGTGTATGGCATCTTCTGTGTCAACGATTTTCACGCACTGCTGATAAAATAGGGATGAAAAATAATCGCGCCTTGTTTCTTTCTCAATTATATCTTGTTCATAAAATACAAGTAAAAACCACCTAACATTCAAGGAATTGCCATTTTCACGAAGTACTAGAGTTACGTAGACAACACTGTCTCTCTCTCTCTCTCTCTCTCTCTCTCTCTCTCTCTCTCTCTCTCTCTCTGTATCGGTCTACTTCTCATTCACGTACAGGTTTTTACTGACAATTCAAGAAAGGCTGAGGAAGCCTTCGGGCTACTAACATTAATTAAACTGTCATTTTTATGTAATACTAAAGTCATCTAGAAAGTATTGTCTCTCTCGTATCGGTCTACTCCTCATTCACATACACATTTTTCCTGACAATTCCAAAAACGCCAGGGAAACCTTAACATAACTCGAGGTGGATCCGAAAGACGCGGAACAGACTCCTACACGACGGTTTCGGTTTACAATAGTTCCTCCTTAGAGGTTTCTTTGGTTTCTCTTTACTCAAGGGTCTCTCAGAAAAAGTTTCCAAGGATCCATCTTCCCCCGTTTCACTCGGATGTATCGTGTTTCTTTCGTTGACTTTCTCTATTTCCATTCAACGCCCACTCACTCCGTAGGTAGGAGGTCTTAGGCACTGTAAGTCCTAACTTCTGTTACAATGTTCGGATAATTGCTTGGTTTTAAAAGTTTCATGAATTTCGAAACACTTTATAAGTATTTTATGCAGACCAAATCAAATTTCGTTCCCCTTTTGAGTTATGGTTGGTTTGCGATCTTTATAAAACCTCTGACGTTGAGTATTGATCAAAACAAAATCATTCTTAATCTCAGCACAAAAGTTATCTTAATGTACAGGATTCATCTACTCACTCAATCCCACCAGCATCAAAAAGAAGCAACGAGGGACTGTAGATTCCAAAGAAGGTCAATAATATTACTGACGCTCTATGGTAGTTTCCTTTGAGACCTACCGTTAACCTAACTCTTGAAACCTCTCCCCACCCCCAACCTTAAGAGGAAAAAAATCCTAGCGCCCTTGACCTTACATCTTTCATTTTCCTCTGTCCTGTTCTCTTCTGGCCTTTGTTCTTGAAAATAAAAATATGGATAAAATCTGGTCCACTGGAATAGACAGACGGTTTTCCAGCGCATGGAATTGCACCTTTAAAGCGTAAACGCCACCTGGATGAAAGGTAAGCAAATCTGCCTTAGGATTTCTGTTTATTGTTCGGGAGAGAAAGTTTGGCACTACAAACTGCGAATGAGGAGGCATAAGGGTCATGAATGAAGACAGACAAATAAACAGAAAGGCAGTCAGACAAAGTTAGAGACGTACCCAACGCAACAC
This sequence comes from Macrobrachium rosenbergii, assembly GCF_040412425.1. Taxonomy (NCBI): domain Eukaryota; kingdom Metazoa; phylum Arthropoda; class Malacostraca; order Decapoda; family Palaemonidae; genus Macrobrachium; species Macrobrachium rosenbergii. Next base: position 45,115,957 of record NC_089754.1, read on the forward strand.
TGACCCCGATGAATAATTTTTTGGGAAAAATACGAAATGATAAACAAAAAGGAATTAGACTGGTTGGCCACAGATGGGGTGATAGGAGGGGTCTCAGAATATGTCATTAGATGGGCAAAATGAGAGAGAGAGAGAGAGAGAGAGAGAGAGAGAGAGAGAGAGAGAGAGAGAGAGAGAGAGAGAGAGAGAGAGAGAGAGAGAGAGAGAGAGAGAGAGAGAGAGATTTCAAATTTTCTACAATTATTATTTGAACACCAACATTTAAAAGAAAACATCAATAAAGACGTAGAGTTATTAAAAAGTGACCAGGGACAATTAACCTCATTGCCTGCTGTTTGTCTGATCCAAAGGCGAAGATAAAAACTGCAAAAATAAAAGCAATCATGAACATAGAGTAATGCGGCCTAAGAGGAAGTCCATTAGAAAATCCAAGTGGACACAAAGAGTGCTGGGGAGCCGAAGTCGTCAAGATATGTAGTTTACCGTCTCGTTCATGTCATGTTTGTGAAAGTTTGTTTTTATTGTACTTTTATTTTTCACTGGGTAAATGACTTTTCATTTAACGCTGACTACCGTATTACGAGTATTTAATACACGAAGCAGTGTCATGAAAATAATTAGCTTTATACTGTGTGTTTTTTCAAGGTTAGAGTAGTTTTCCTTTCATTAAATTGACTAATATCTTGCTTCTAATAACCACTGCTATGAAAATAGACTAATTTTATCATTTAATTGTCATTACTGTTTCTAGAGCATATTTTTCATTAAGATCGATTACATAAAGATACTAAAATAAAACTAAAATATGGAAGCAGAAAAACTTTTGCCATTCCCTACAAACTCAAACTCAAGTAAGCAATTAAGTGAATTAAGACACCTCAAATATTTGTGTTGGGACAGATTGTGCAGCAGTATAATGGAATTTAAAAATCCCCTCCAGACGGCATTTACTGGTTAAGTAAATCCTTTTGACAGCGACCGCAGACTTCCGTCACTATGGAATTCCTGTTAGATTAGGAAAGTTAAGCGAAAGTATCCGAGAACGAAGTAGATGAAAAGTAAATGTTGATGGAGTCTTGTCAAGTATGTTTAAGGCTCAACCTGGGGGTTAGTTAAGTTAAGTATATCTTAGTTTAACCAGACCACTGAGCTGGTTAACAGCTCTCCTAGGGCTGGCCCGAAGGATTAGATTTATTTTTACGTGGCTAAGAACCAACTGGTTACCTAGCAACGGGACCTACAGCTTATTGTGGAATCCGAACCTCATTATGACGAGAAATTAATTTCTATCACCAGAAATAAATTCCTCTAATTCTTCATTGGCCACTCGGAGAGTCGAACGCTGGGCCAACAGCGTGCTAGCCGAAAGCTCTTCCCACCCCTCCAAAGAAGAACTTCAACCTGGGGGTGGGGGAGCCTCCCTAGCGGGGGGGGGTCATAAATTTCTAGAGGGAGGGACACGAGCCCTAGGGAAAAATTAAAAATTCTCTAATTATATTCGTTATTCTCTTAACAAGAGTCACTAAGAAGCAGAGTCAAGTATCTCACTAATTTATTCCCAAGAGAATAAAAACTACCCATCTCTCTCTCTTTTTTTTCTTCCATTTTCCTTTAAATCTGGGAGGGAATTTTACTCATGGATGCAAGGGAGGCGTGGAGGGAAGGACCAACTCCCGGAGGTGACGTGGTAATAAAAAGGTTAAGAACCTCCAGTTTAAGGTAACTACTACAGTTAAGTACTACCCAGACACGTTATGTCATCTTTGCAGTGTGGAGACGAATGAGGAAGTATAGGCTGGAGTAATGATAGAATCTTTGTAGAATGAATATGCAGAAGCTATTTTAATCAGCAAAACACCTCAAGGTTTACAAAGCTCGCTGAATAAAATGCTTTAAGAGAGAGTGGAAACTTGCAAATGAGGTCTCTGGTGTTCGGAGAAGAGGAATGTGTCTGGAAGCAATTTTCAAAGGTGAATGATGCGATTGTTAGGGAATCAATACAAAGTAACAGATAAATAGAGAGAGAGAGAGAGAGAGAGAGAGAGAGAGAGAGAGAAGAAGAAGAGAGAAGAAGAAGAAGAAGAAGAAGAAGAAGAAGAAGAAGAAGAAGATGAAGAAGAGATGTGCCTATATACCTGTGAACAAAACATCAAAGGAAACAGGGATCAGATGTACTGTATAGTTATCATCTGATGTCAACAGTGATGTAGAGCATATGGGACAATAACTGTCATAGCTTTGCCCATTATTTTCCCTCTCTCTCTCTCTCTCCTCTCTCTCTCTCTCTCTCTCTCTCTCTCTCTCTCTCTCTCTATGAAGCTGGTCATAAACAAATCTCAAAGGAACAACCCCAGCATCCTCTCTGAGCGAGGTATCGTTTGCAAAAAAAAAAAAAGAAAGAAAAAGGAAGTCCAGTGCCAGCAGCTTCTCGTTACCGGCATTGGCCGAACCCGACGATCCATTTAATCAACAAAATCCGGAAGAGTCTTTCAAATGTTTGTTCGACATCGAAGCCATTTCATATTGTAAAAGTGACTCTGGAAAAAACAGGTGAAAAATGCGCCGAAGTTTCTTCGGCTCAATCGATTTTTCTACACAGTTGCTACAGCGCATAATCAAGGCCACCGAAAATAGACCTATCTTTCGGTGGTCTCGGTATAACGCTGTATGAGCCGCCGCGCATAAAACTTTAACCACGGCCTGGTGGTGGTCTAGTAAATCGTTGCCAGAAACACAATTATGGCTAAATTTAACCTTAAATACAAGTAAAACTACTGAGGCTAGAGGGCTGCAATTTGGTATGTTTGATGATTGGAGGATGGATGATCAACATACCAAATGGCACCTCTCTAGTCTGAATAGTTTTTAAGAAAAAGTGCGGACGGGCAGACAAAGCCGGCACAATAGTTTTCTTTAACAGAAAACTAAAAAGTTTAAAATGCCTCGATTCAAAAGCTTAAAGTTATTTCTTTGATTATACCAAATGATGTTTTTTTTGGGGGGTACTTTTGGTTTTTTTAGATGATATGTTTTAGTACTCTATTGATTTCCATCGCTTTTAGGTTGTATCGAGATAAAAGATTCTTGTGTTGATATCCACCTATTGTTCGGCCATCTTTTCGTATTGTATGTGTAGATTTGTATCCGTGGACTGCGTGAATGTAGCGTTATAAAACAGTCGCTTTAAACAAACCAGAGTTTTAGGTTTTAATCTGCGATAATGAGTTTTTTCGGCGTCGTTAACTACCGTTGTTTTGGCGTGTGTGTGTGCTTAAAATCAAACAGGAGTTAATATCATTCTCTAGTCCACGAAGCCTGTGTGCATGGAAACACGGGAAAGAATTTCCTTTTGTTTTAGTCGATAATATATTATGAAAACTTCCCGTTCAGAAATCCACATAAAAGCTTAGATAAACTTCCTGTTTAGAAATCTACATAAAAGCTTAGATAAACTTCCTGTTTAGAAATCCACATAAAGGGTTAGATAAACTTCTTGTTTAGAAATTCACATAAAAGGTTAGATAAACTTCCTGTTTAGAAATCCACATAAAAGGTTAGATAAACTTCCTGTTTAGAAATCTACATAAAAGCTTAGATAAACTCCCTGTTTAGAAATCTACATAAAAGCTTAGATAAACTTCCTGTTTAGAAATCCACATAAAGGGTTAGATAAACTTCTTGTTTAGAAATTACATAAAAGGTTAGATAAACTTCCTGTTTAGAAAACATAAAAGGTCTGATAAACTTCCTGTTTAGAAATCTACATAAAAGCTTAGATAAACTCCCTGTTTAGAAATCTACATAAAAGCTTAGATAAACTTCTTGTTTAGAAATCCACATAAAAGGTTAGATAAATTTCCTGTTTAGAAATCCACATAAAAGGTTAGATAAACTTCTTGTTTAGAAATCCACATAAAAGGTTAGATAAACTTCCTGTTTAGAAATCCACATAGAAGCTTAGATAAACTCCCTGTTTAGAAATCCACATAAAAGCTTAGATAAACTTCCTGTTTAGAAGTCCACATAAAAGCTTAGATAAACTCCCTGTTTAGAAGTCTACATAAAAGCTTAGATAAACTCCCTGTTTAGAAATCTACATAAAAGTTTAGATAAACTCCCTGTTTAGAAATCCACATAAAAGCTTGGGTAAACTTCCTGTTTAGAAATCCACATAAAAGCTTAGATAAACTTCCTGTTTAGAAGTCCACATAAAAGCTTAGATAAACTTCCTGTTTATAAATTCACATAAAAGCTTAGATAGACATCCTGTTTAGAAATCCACATAAAAGCTTAGATAAACTTCCTGTTTAGAAATCCAAATAAAAGCTTAGATAAATTTCCTGTTTAGAAATCCAAATAAAAGTTTAGATAAACTTCCTGTTTAGAAATTCACATAAAAGCTTAGATAAACTTCTTGTTTAGAAATCCACATAAAAGCTTAGATAAACTTCCTGTTTAAAAATCCACATAAAAGCTTAGATAAACTTCCTGCCTAGAATCTTCATAAAATTTTTGATGCTTCATCAACCACAGTCGTTCTAGCCATCACTTTTCATGGAAGAAGTTTGAATAACAAGGCAAGTATGACAACTTTCAATGATGTCATTCAAGTTGAAATCGCAACATAATTTTAGTCTTCTTGCAATCTTATGTAACCCCCAATGGGAGCTTGACGCTGGAGGTGCAGAGTTTCCTTTAAGTATCCGCGAGGGCTTGGGCATGGGCGTCCCAAAATTCAAGATACCGTGCAGTGTTAAAAAAAATTCATCTTTACTGAAACTTGCACAATTTTACCTAGAAGCCATGAATGAGAGGGTGATTGCCCAACGTTTGCAATCATTTAATCGTGGACTGTTCATCAGTCCCATTCGGTTTACCTTAATTCTTTGTACTGGAAATGCTGCATTTTTTTCAGTACTGAAAATGCTAATTAAGCAATTAATATCACGAAGGAATAGTCAATCTATGACATCAAACAGTATATATATAGTATATATGGACTGCTTGCATTTTACAGTGTTTCCTGAACGCTAAACTAGGTAGGAAAATTTGGTGAGGGTAAAAGGGTTTTTGGCCCAATATTAAAGCTAAAAATATTACACTAACAGGAAAAGAAATAGAATTGATTTTTAGCATGCAGATATAGTACCGTTGCAATAATAAAATGTCAGTAAAGCTTTGCTACGCAATGGCTGGCAAGTAAAGAAACGAACTACATATCACTGGAAAAATATTTTATAGTTTTGGAATGTGAAAAAACATATGCAAAAGTTTTAGTTTTGGAATATATTCCTTTTGCGCAAAATCAACATTTTGGGGGGTTATCAAACTTTAACTTATCGTTAAAACCTTTATTTCTCTTACTTAACACCGTAAGAAATGAAAGTATCCAGCTTCAAGATAACACTAAAATCAGAATCCTGTCATGAAAACTTTACAAAGCTCTATCATTGAGGAATATCGTTTTTTACATTTAGTTAGGACATAGTTTTTAAGCGTACATATTTCACGTTTATTCATTTATGCTTGCATTGATTCTTGTCCTCCTCACACCGCTTTTCACTTTTTTTTATCTTATGGTCATTCGGTTCCTAAGGAAGCTTGTTTAGATTTTCAGTCTTTTTTTTTCCTGGTTCCAGTGAATGTCTGTTTACTCTGAGTCCCGATGATGATAATTTACGGACGTTCATTTTCACCCCACGAAATATGGACCAAAAGACCACTTCCGCCCCAGTGATCCGAAAAGCCCATTAATACTCCATCCGGTTAATCTGACCTCGACAGCCTTCCAATTGAACCGGATTAGCCGGGATTTACTCTGTTATGCTCGCGGAATTATGTCCGGCCCCAGGATCCTTTAATAGGCTTATATGGTAGATGATCACAGCGTGCTTCGGAAATACCTGGTGTTTTTCGGGGGTGAGACCGAACTGGGATGTTGGTGGCGTCGTCACGATAGTAATGAACTTACTTGCTGTTTTGCTCACTTGGTCTCCTTTCGGCATACCTCACTGTGATCCATTGCCAGTCACAGCAAATCGCTAAGCACTGATTCTTAGTGTTCTGTAAAAGAAAACTATAGAGATGGCTTTGTCTGTCCGTCCGCCCTCAGATCTTAAAAACTACTGAGGCTAGAGGGCTGCAAATTGGTATATTGATCATCCATCCTCCAATCATCGAACATGCCCAATTGCAGCCGTCTAACCTTGGTAGTTTTTATTTTATTTAAGGTTAAGCTAGCCATAATCGTACATCTGGCAAAGATATAGGTCAGGCTACCACCGAGCCGTGGTTAAAGTTTCATGGGCCTCAGC
>NC_089754.1:45124770-45154770 GCF_040412425.1 Macrobrachium rosenbergii
CTAAGGCCTTCTGATATATAAATTCATCGTTTCTTGACTTAAACTCTTTGTAATATAGACTCATTGTTTCTTGACTTTAACTCTTTGTAATATAGATTCATCCTGTTGAATTTAACCTTATGTAAATTCACAATATTGTTTTTGACTTTGGTAAAGTGTTAACAAACAGCCTCTTGAATTCAAACCTTGTAACATGGAAATTCATATTGTCTGGAAAATTCATATTGTCCCAAAATGGTCCCTTAGCAACGTAGCAAGTCATAATATGTTAACGAGCAGCCATTTATTCAAAGTAACCTTTTATTCAAAGTAGCCTCTCATTCAAGCTCACGCCATAGGGCAATTCACTTACCTTTAAATTCAGCCTTTTCTTTTGGTCTCCCGCCGAAAACAGGAAGCAATTTTAACCCCGTTTAGCCTTCCCATTTCCCCCGAGGCCGAGCTGTTTGCAATAAGGCGCGGAAGTTTGTCTGATTATAAAATAAAATGGTAAAAGTTAAGCGCGGTGACTGTTTACCTCAAAGACCTCAATCTCCGGTATTAACAGGGGAGGTTATACTTTCCTAACTACCTAACAAGAAGTTAAGCCCTCGATTATGCTGCTCTAATGCAGTCTACTGGTGAGTGCTACTAAAATATATATTCAGTTTTATTTTATTTTTTTACGAGCCATACTATCAATAGGCCTAATTTGAAGCCTGGATCCCAATGCGGGATAATTGTGGCCACGAGATCAATAGATGTGTTCTTAAACCATTCATCCCCTTTTTCCGTTTTTTGTTTAGACCTACTCTTCAAAAAGATATCAGGTTGGCCGTCCCTTCGGCGTTCACGCTTTCAAACATTAACGTTTAGAGACTACAAATCACCATCCATGCTGAACAATCCACCCAGCTATCCAAAATTTGAATTCTTATATTTCCCAAAATTATTCAGATCTTGCCAGACATAAGTCCCATTATTGGCAAATATAAGAATCAACACTAAACTAAAACATTTTCTGTGTCTGGGGCAAAAATGATGTTCTCAATTTGGCATTTGAAATAATAAAATCTGTGTGAGAAACAAATATCAACTATATATTTGCACAAGGCTATAGATGTATTTGCTTCAATATTTTCCATGTCAGTGTTTCCATGAAGACTGGTAATCTTTTATTGCTAATCAATTTTGTACCCATCCACGGTGGAAGTTTTCCAAGGAGTTCATCCATTACTCAACAGCTTTAATGTAAACTGGGTGGTGATCACTGACTTTTCACTTTTTAAGAGTAACTTTGGAAAAAAGGACTTACTAATGTTGGATTTATATGTTTATGCGTAATTTACCAGACACACACACTTACACATACACTGTTCAATACAACACAATACAACTCACATTTTTACCAGACAACTATTTCTACAAAGTGTCCTTGGTAAATTAACTTCGCACTTCCTCGAGCTCAACTTTTTTTTGTCTTATCAACTAATTTGGGGTTATTTTACCCTTGAATGAATTCTTATATATCATAATCCTTCGCAATCCTTCATAGTTCTTCACTCAGTACTGAAGAACTTTTTCTTAGAACAGTTACCTGGCAGGTTTTCACTTTTAACAGTCGCCAGACTTGTTTCCACTTCTAAGAGTTATCAGGCTGGTTTTTATTTTTAAAAGTCACCAGGCTGGTTTTTCATTTTTAAAAGTCACCAGACTGGTTTTTCACTTTTAAAAGTCACCAGACTGGTTTTCATTTTTAACAGTCACAAGATTGGTTTTCATTTCTAAAAGTCACAAGATTGGTTTTCATTTCTAAAAGTCACCAGACTGGTTTTCACTTCTAAAAGTCACCAGACTGGTTTTCATTTTTAACAGTCACAAGATTGGTTTTCATTTCTAAAAGTCACCAGACTGGTTTTCACTTCTAAAATCACCAGACTGGAAGTCCTCAATGTAGACTGGAGCATATGATAAGATCAAAGACTGGTTGTTTGTTGGGTTATGAAGATATTGTCATTTTTCTCTCTTCTTATCATATTTATTTTATAGTATGAGCCGTTTATTCTGTGGTGGCTTGCCTTGATGGTTAATGGCTTTGTACCCTAAGGTATTAAAGTGGAATATATTAAATAATAAGTGACATTGTGTTGCTAAACGTGAATTATTCTTGAACCCTTTTTTGTAATAATGATAATAACAATAAAGATAATAAAAACAGAGAGAGAGAGAGAGAGAGAGAGAGAGAGAGAAACGTGTTCACACGAAGTTCCATACTTGTTGTCATACTGACAGATGTTTGTAACTCATCTAAAAAAAATTGTCAACAAAAGCAGTAGAACAAGAAGGCTTATAAAATGCAGTCTGTGACGAGCATGGAACAGACAGTCGGAAGAGGAGTGACAGAAACAGAAGTTCGACAGCAAAAGACGGTTCGTCAAGAACGGAAGAAGGAAGGAAGGCAGGAGATTGGGGCTATTGATTGAGTCTATTGAATATGGATTTCAGACTTAATGGCTATGGTGAGGAGGAGTGGAAGTGACGATGGCGCTTTGGTTGTTGTCACAAAGTTTTAAGGCTCAACGTGCACAAGGAATGTCCAACAAGGAATGTTCAAACGTAGTCATGAGGAATATATATATATATATATATATATATATATATATATATATATATATATATATATATATATATATATATATATATATATATATACATGAAAGGAGTAGATGGAGAGTTTGCAAAGTTTCATGATGGAGTCATGAGGGAAAGCAGAGACCATTTAAAAGTATAAAAAGGCAGTTGTCAGGGCCTGTATCATAAATAGAGTAAATCGTGAGTAGAGTAAATAGAAGCTTCAGTATTGGAGGATGAAAATTATAGTTAAGAATAAAATAGCAGTAACAAAGAGGACATTAACAAAAATAGGAGGAGAAGACGAGTAAGATCATTCGAGAGCCATTTGTCCTAAATAGAGGTAAATGCAGAAAGGAATGTTATTGAGCAAATGGATCCCAGAATATGGATGTAAATGGAGAGATGGTCTTAAAACTGAATGCATTTCTGGGTCTATGAAGTGAGTATTTTTAAGATTTGTTCCATGTGGAAATTAGGAGGAGGGCAGAGCTGAGCTGAGAGACATGAGAGTAGAAAGGGTTAATACAAATTTGAGAGTGTTTGTAGAAGTGGCCTGAAGTGTGGATGTTAAAGGCAAATTAATAATGGTAGAATTTTAAGATTTACTGTTTGCTTAATATAAACTGGATAGGAAGTAGTGAAAGAGTGAGAAACATAAAGGTACAAGAAACACAGAGGTACAAAGAAGTAGTAAAAGGGTGGAAAGATGTATCAGTGCGCATTAAGAAGGTTGTTCATGAGTAAATAATAGGGGATTATAGCTAGTGAAAAGAGTGTGTTATTCGGAATTGTAAAGAGGCGGAGGAGGTTTTAGAGATGCAGGAAAGGAAGGGGACACAAAGGAAATGCGTGGGAGCCCTGTAAGGTAAAGGTGAATGGTACACTGTGTTGAGATCTTGGCGATTTTCTGCTAATGATCCTTCTGTAGAAGTTTATAAAAGAACTGATGGTTCAGCCACGATTCAGCGGTGAAAGTGGGGAAAATACATGTGGCATTCACCATAGATGGGATGGCTTCAGAAACTGCTACCCTTCAGATTCTTGGCTATAATTCTACTTATAAGATAATAACCCTATGCCCACCTACAGTCTGGCCACAACCCACTGCTGTCGACTAACATCCGTTACCAAATTCACAGCTTAGGTCAATAGAGGCATAACGAGTTTTGACAGAACAACCACAGAGCTCCGTTCTCGTCTGGAATTCTAACCAAGGGAAAAGTAACATGACATAAAAGTAACATTACTGTCTCTCTCAAACTCCTATCTGTAACACTGCCATAAAAACTGATCAAAAATTTTATAAGTAAAATCAATGAACAGGTCACAGGACTGGGGTAGTGGATGCTGACTGTGAAAGCATAACACGCGCTAATTCAAGAGGCACAGACACCAAATGAGATACAAAAAGACCTCTTGAAACACGTAATGGAAGACGGCCAAGTCATTTTTACTCAAAAGGAAAAATCTTGACATTTGTTTTCTCACGCAAACATTCTGTTCTCTTCTTTATATAAAAATAAATAAATAAACCGACATTGCGGAAATGATAAAACCGCCTGCGGTGTGAAAGGGACTGGAGCCACTCGAGAGCCGTAGATCTTCTTTGGCTCTCCAAAGTACTCTTCAACATTCTTAGGCTGTTCGAGTTCACAGTCTACAACTGTTCTTTTTCGGGCCATTTGTCGTCTCTCTCTCTCTCTCTCTCTCTCTCTCTCTCTCTCTCTCTCTCTCTCTCTCTCTCTCTCTCTCTCTCTCTCTCTCCTTCGTTGTGCTTAAAGTGGTGTTTTGTTGAAAAGTTATTTTTTAGCTTTCAAATTTCTGCATTTGCTTGTGAATCAGTTATTTTCTTTGCATCTCTTTTGATTAGTTTGCAGTTTTCTATCACACCAATTTACCTGCCCGACTAAACGACAGCAATATTCAGTTTTACTTAAATTTTGCAGTTTGGATGTACTTACAGACCGAACTCCATTTTCTTGTTGAAGACAGAGATATTTAAATATAGAGTGCATTACCCGTAGACTTTATTATTTTTACACAGGAAAAATAAATATACGAGTGCACAATTTAATCTTCTGTTCATTGCTTGAGGTTACTGTCTCATTCACAGAAGAATGTCCTTCGTTAATTTACTCTTATCAAGGAACAGTTAACAAAATTACATTTCCCAAATATTAATCCCGCGTATTGGCAATTCGTAAAGCTCAAGATTCAATTCTACCTTCATTTCTGAACATGCAAAAATGTTATGTTTTACAATTCTACTTCTAAAGTAAATCTAAAGCGGGTCACATAAATTAACGTAGTTAGAGAACAGTTAATAAATATCTGGGATGAAGTGAATTTTGGAAAGCTCTAATGCCTTTCAATAACTGAATAAGCACAGTCCAAAGAGAGCGTTTTGAAACTAAGACAGAGGGATGATTATGTGAAACTGTACTGGGTTCGAAGCAGCTCAAGTAACCTTGTACCCGAGAAAAATCCAGAGAGAGGGAATGTGCCTGTGTGTGTGTGTGTGTGTGTGTGTGTGTAAGAGAGAGAGTTGGGGGGCGTTCTCCTTCGATATAAATATAAAGCTACTTCTGTTCAAGCAGAATTGTGAGTGTACACATAACAGGGGTTCTTTTGTGTAGGTATTCGTATCAGAGAAAGGAGGAAAATGAGAGAGAGACACATATACAGGTAAAGAAAGAGAGAGAGAGAGAGAGAGAGAGAGAGAGAGAGAGAGAGAGAGAGAGAGAGAGAGAGAGAGAGAGTGGAGTGTTTACGCATCTGCTGATAAATATTTGCGCGCGTTCCGTCGTTCGGGGAAATATAACTTTCCGCTGTTTATGAGCTTCCAGTGTCAGTAATACATTTCACTGGGTTATCAGGCCAGACAGTAATTGCATAGTAACATATTTCACGCAAAGGATTTCGTTTGATAATTAATAGTAATTAATGTCTCTTAATTATATTATACAGTATAAATTTTTTCATATATTTGCCGAAATTGTAGGGTACTTGTTTGTCCTTTATTTCCAGAGGCAAAATTTTACCCACGTACCATTATCTATAAAACGGTGTTTCCCCATAATCTCAGGGAAAATTATGTTTTTCTATTATTTTTACTCTAAACTACATAGGCTAATGAACACGCGAAAGGCCTTTCTACTTTAAGAGCTATGCGTAATTTATCTAACCTTTTTCTTTTTCTTTTTTTTACTCATTAGCGTCGTCATCGTTTATGAACTTACTAATCAGTTTCAAAGCACTTATATTCGAAACATATGTTTGTAATTTACTGATATGTCGAAAATGACATTTGTAAATTTTTAATTTAAGCAAAATATAAAAAGTTGTCAAATTTAGATTAAGAGGAACAAAAACTTATTAATCTCTAAACACAAAAAATAAAGATTAAAAACAAATTTCTGAACAAGCAATGGTTCACTTTTGATTGAGTAGAATAAAGTCAATTATCAAGTACCCATTAGGCTAATACTGATCTTTTCAAATAAACGAAAAAGTTTCTTCCGTCAGTCATTGAAGATACACATAGGATTTAAAGCTTTTAAAGATCACCAACAGGCAGCAGGGACAAGGGACAGATCATTGCGCTTTTGCACAATGCCCTGTAGACTAAACACACACGGACATGATCGGCGTCCGTGGCCTCAGTCCGCCCACGTGGGATGCAGAGTGAGACAAATGTCTGCTCATGACTCAGCGGGTGGATACCAAGGTCTCCCCTAAATTCCCTGGGTCTAGTGAAGAGTGAAAATCTATCAAGCCCCGCGAAGGACTTGAATCCGAGACCGCAGATTTTGGAGTTTTATTGTGTTCTTGTTTTGCAAAATAAATGAACAAAGGTATAAAAATATTAACTGTTTACTGCAGGAACTAATTCGTGTTGAACTGAGCTTAAAGATTCGAGGTTTCTTGAGTTTGTTTTTGTATTTTGTTTATGCAAAATTTTTACTGCATCACGTTTAGTGATTCATTCATTAATATTTCACCTTCAAGTTCTGTGTTGCTGGCCTCACTACTCTAGATTCAAGAATAAAGTTGTGGAACTGAACGTTTGACGCTTGGAACATTAAACAACAACATTGAATCAAAATTCTTGAGCAAAACTAGTTTTAAATCTACCCATTCAAACAATCAATCAACCTCTTTAACCTGTTTCATCTGCTTAACTGCCTTTAAGTAAAAAATAAGGCCTATAGGGCATGGTATATTGGTCGAAAGAAAAGACTGAACTTTGAGGCAATCTCGTCAAGACTGAGACTCAGAATTACGGAAACGTGAAAATTATGTTTATAATCACTTTAACTTACTGTCAAGTCTCTAGATTCTCTAAGGGCTGGCAAAGGACTTGTTTTTGTGTAAGCAGTGAAAAAAAGAAAGATACAGTCAAAGAAGTTGTATATCTAGACTACAGTAGATCATGTAGAATAGATAAAAAAAAATAAAATGCAGAAAGCAATGCAGTTGAGGCCAAAAGGAGTCTAGAGAGAACTTCCAGTACTGCTTACATTATTCTGCACATGACCCATTGCAGGCGGAGTTCTCTATTAGGATCCAACTCTAAACTTAGTTCAATAGGATTCTCCTTATCTGTATGCACGAAACCACCTTCCCCGTAGAGTTTCATAGATATCTGATTTAAAATAAGAGACCAGCGCATGAAACAAATCATCTTCTGTCCGCTCCATACAACTGTTATTAATTAAAAATGAAACGTCATGTTTCCAACAAGACTTAGAACCTGCATTATGCCCTTGAACATCACTAGCAATACCCTTTTGAAAGTATCTCTCGAGGCCTCCTTTTGTTACAAATGAGGTAATTGTATGTCTGTATTCCTAATACCAAAAGTATTCCAGGGATGTAACAAGATAAGAACTCATTACACCATTAACAGTTCTGATATTATTATTATTATTATTATTATTATTATTATTATTATTATTATTATTATTATTATTATTATTATTATAGTAGTAGTAGTAGTAGTAGTAGTAGTAGTAGTAATATACATTACTGTAAAGCAAGACTGACACAATACCATCAAATCGATTTAAAAGCTTCAGCATAATAAGATGTTCAAGTGTAAACGAGAGGAAAATACGACGGAGTTGATAAGAGTAATATTACATAAAGTCATGTATAAATACTCAGATAAATATTAAACATCACCAAAGGAAGTCAACGAGAGAACGCAGTTACTGTTGTAACCTCCTTTGAAACTAAATTCATTGATTGGTGATCTTTATAATAGTGAACCTATATTGTCAGAAATGACGGTTATATAAAAGAGATCGAACAGGTAAGTCCCAACCCAAACAACATTACATACCCTCCCAAAGTCTGAGCCAAGATGCCTTCGTTCTGGTAGCTTATATAAGAGCCAGAACTGAAGGTGGAGTTCACTACCCGTACACGTTATTTACTGTACAGAGAAAGAAACACCGATACATGTTGCATTTTTGCATGTTTATATATATATATATATATATATATATATAAATATATATATACATACAGTATATATATAAGTTAACTATACCTTAGTTTTACCAGACCACTGAGCTGATTAACAGCTCTCCTAGGGCTGGCCCGAAGGATTAGACTTATTTTACGTGGCTAAGAACTAATTGGTTACTCAGCAACGGGACCTACAGCTTATTGTGGAATCCGAACCACATTATAGCGAGAAATGAATTTCTATCACCAGAAATAAATTCCTCTAACTCTTCATCAGCCGGCCGGGGAGTCGAACTCCGGCCCAGCGAGTACCAGTCCACAGCTCTACCGACTCACCCAACGAAGACTACATATATATAACACACATATATATAGATATATATATATGTATATATATATGCAGATAGACAGATACACAGACAGATAGATAGATAGATAGATATATAGATAGATAGATGGCCGCGTGTTTGCACGTAAATCTAGAGATGTAATATAATATATTAAAGAGCTTAGAAACCGCACTTCCCTGGACATCCAATCCCCGAGAAGAATATTTTTTTTTTTGTATCGAGTAGAGAAGGTAAGTCTGTAGATTCCAAAAGAAATCTTCCAGGCTAAGAGACCCCACAACCTTCAGTTAGACTTTCATTGCAACAGCAATCATTCAATTTGGATATCAAACTCTACAGGAATGGTGCAGAGTGTTTCACTTTCTTCAGTTTGAAACATCGGAAACCAGGCAGAGCTCTCCACCTCCTCAAAGATTTCTTCTCCCTAAAATGCCAATAAATATATTTTAGTAGTTCACATATCTTTCATATCTCTGGCAGTTATCAGCTTAATACGCGGCCTTAATGTAAAGACTTTTCCTCTTTAATTTCTTTGTAATATTCTCTCTCTCTCTCTCTCTCTCTCTCTCTCTCTCTCTCTCTCTCTCTCTCTCTGTCTTTGTGGCACACTCTGCCACAATAGAATGAAAATAATCCTATTCATTCTCTCATGGTCTTTAGAGAAAAGAGCGAAAGAGAGAGGAAGAGATTCATATAGGATTTGTTATAAGAGGATCTGAGAGATGAATGGGGTCTCTGCTTCATGAGTTTCTGCTGCAAACATCTATAGGCTTATTGATGGCACGAAAAGCCGATTATCAAATCAAGGAAATATGTGTGTTTTATGCTCTTCAAACTAGATGGCAAAGCCTTAAACTGCACCATCAAGGATCATCTGGATCTAACGGTAGATACTTCGCTATACATTTTACTAATAATCGCTCCCTTCCCTTCAACCTCTCTGTCGATCGTCGCCTGTTATTCTGTCCCCCTTATCTTTTTATTCGCACTGAAACCCAACTGACAAGTGATAGACAGTCCCCTTTTGAACTCTGTATCTCCCAATACAATCCTCTTACCCAGTTTCTGCTTTTAAGACAAGAAACTCGGACCATAAATCCCCTACTTGAAATGTAACCTGGCCAAAATTCACTTGTCTTTTGATATCATATGTCCTTGCTTCTTTTAATTGTTTATATCTCGACCATGTTGTAGTCTCGTTTGCTTTTGCACCACCTCCTTTTTCTTGTGTTGTCTGAAGTCTTTAGCCCTTAGGCAATGCTCAGAGTGATGACTTGCATCTATTCACTCTTGATTTTTCCTTGAAGATTATTGCTTCTCTTCCCATGGCCTTGTGACAGTTCACAGCAATGAGTTATTTATTTGTTAAATTTCATTTTCATCCAATGCTTGTTCTTTGGCTATCAGTATAACGGAGGTTAGAGGGTGTACCGACCCTGCCAGAGACCTTGCTCTAATTTAACTTCTGATGCCCTTAAAAACTAAATGAATTCATTTCTAAACCAAACTTTGGTACTCTAAGAACTTTGTAAAGTAGGAGTGCCATATGTTCAAAATACATATGAAATCAAATACATATGTAATAAAATATATATGTAATAAAATACAAAATATATCATATCAGCAGGCATGTGATGCCAAACACTGCTCCTCAGCTGGATGCACATTTTGACGTAGGGCGAAAGAATGAAGGAAGTGCTGTTTCTCAAAAAATCCAGATAGTCAGGTTTCTCCTCTGAATCTTATATACCATTCTCATTCACTCTGTATCCCTAAGAACCACAACATCCACTTTATCTTCTTTTATCACACGAGCTGTCATGCAAGTCTTGTTTTCTTGATATTATCTACAGAAATGTGACAGCTCTTAGGATTCACCTTCTTGACACACGTGTGTAAAAGCTCTAATGATTAATCTTCTTGACACACATATGCAAAAGCTCTTAGGATTAATCTCCTTGACACACACATATGTAAAAGCTCTTAGGATTAATCTTCTTGACAGTCATATGTATAACCTCTAGGGATTAATCTACTTAACGCATATGTAAATGCTTGAATGCTCTACAGATTATTCTTCTTGGCATACATATGTAAAAGCTCTTAGGATTAATCTCACTGACATAACATGTAAAAGCTCTTAGGATTAATCTTCTTAACACACATACATAAAAGCTCATAGGATTAATATTCTTGACACATTTGTAAAAGCTCTTGGGATTTTTCTTCTTGCCACATATTTAAAAGCTCTCGGGATTAATCTTCTTGACACACATATGCAAAAACTCTTAAGATTAACCTTCTTGACACACATATGAGGACTAATTTTCTTGACAGAGTCTAATCAAGGTTTTCCACTGAAGTCCATTAACACTTTTTCTGTTCCAGAACATATTTATGGGCAATGTAGCCGTCTAGACTGCTTATAAAATTATTTTTACACACACACTTGTATAATTATTCATATGTATATATATATATATACATACACATATATATATATATATATATACACACATTATATATATATATGTATGTATATATATATATATATATATATATATATATATATATATATATATATATATATATATGTGTGTGTGTGTGTGTGTGTGTGTGTATATATCTCAGTTTGTGTTTGTGTGTTCTGCTTGATAAAGGGAATTACCCCTTTTACTATTTCCATTTGTCCACAGTTTTTTTTATGTCGGTATTACGGTCAACCGATCAGTCTCTTCTGGACCACCATGGTGCCAAGGCGGTTTGGTTGCTGTAGATAATAACCTCCTTTATTGCCGTCAGCGGAAGCTGGGCAATTTCATATAAAAGAAAAACAATCGTAATAAAATTATTTCAGTGCATGTCACTTTCTGTTACCAATCAGTACAACTTGAAATCGCTCGAATTCTTTGGGTGTTTCGATTGTTGAATTTTAAGTATTCATTCGTTAATACAATAATAATAATAATAATAATAATAATAATAATAATAATAATAATAATAATAATAATAATAATAATAATAATAATATATTAAAACTACCCATGAATTTTAATGCATTTAGGGATAAGTTACTGAAAGAAGGTTCGTAATAGTAATAATAATAATAATAATAATAATAATAATAATAATAATAATAATAATAATAATAATATAATAATAATAACGCACGACCTTGTATGACATTCCAGAATCAAGTTACTAAAAGGAAATTACACAGAAATGCAGGATATGGAAAAGGTAAAAGTATAAGGCTGATTCACATTATAACATCACGTCACCGACACACCACGTCACGTCAAAGTACGTGAGAACTTCTTACGCGTAATCAAATGGACTTGCTCACTCTATCACGTCACGTCACCATCAAGCGACACCTTTTCTTGGAAAGAATATTTTGACGTGACGTGACGGTGCTTATGCAAGTTTCTTACCGCTAAATCTGTCAGTTGCTGAGGTCGGGCACGAATTGGACGAGATTGTGATGGACAGTGTGAACGCAAGGCACGGCTGATGGGACGGTGACGTGACGTGATGTGTCGGTGACGTGATGGTATAATGTGAATCAGCCTTAAATCGAACACAAGACTGCGTTAGCTACGGTATTCAGATACTTATCTTTTTCTTTCCCTAGGTATCTAGGCCAAGTGTTGTCTGGAATCACAATATCTTCCCTTTTACTAGAATCCCATAAGAATTTATCCCTTTTACTAGTCCCACGGTCTTTAAGGGAAAAAGGTTGAGTTTGTGGTTAATGGTCGGATTTGAGAGTTATTGGAACGTGCGAAAGAGCCCTAGCAGTCTAGCAACCGAAGGAAAAAATTTTCTTTAAAAAATTGTCAGTTCTTTCTTACACAAACACACATATGCATACACACACATATATATATATGTATGTAATGTATATATATATATATATATATATATATATATATATATATATATATATATATATATATTTATACATATATATATATATATATTTATAAAGATACATTTTGTGTGAATATGAATATGTGATTGTGTTTGTGTGACAGATACATCAACATGAAAAAGTACACAAAATATAAATAAATAGAGAAATATAACGGAACAATGGTCGTTATATCAAAATACTGACAACTTTAAGTTATGCGAAACCCGATAACAAATATGGAATTCTTTATTATACCCTGACGTGTTCCGAGCATAAAAAAGGTAAGCCTTATTCAATCCAGATCAATTAGTCATAACATGAAGTTTATCAAACTTTATCATGCCATAAAATCTTCATCTTTACCGATGCTTGTAAAAACACTGCACAGAAAAAGCTGGAAACTTTCAAGAGGAACTGGCCAGAATCCTAAACTTATCATTAATTCAATTTACCTCTCTCTCTCTCTCTCTCTCTCTCTCTCTCTCTCTCTCTCTCTCTCTCTCTCTCTCTCTCTCTCTCTCTCTCTCTCAGGACTTACTACTACCTATTGCCACTTACTACTTTACTTCCTGGACGTGTTATAGGCTTTGGAAAGTCTTCGTACTTCTCTCGAGGTAAAGGCGTTATCCCAAGTCCAACCCTTATCTCTCATCTAGTTTTATGTGGACCAGCTTGGCTTACTCTGCCAATGGAATCATTGATTTTTGACATGAGGTTGCCAGCCTAGGCTTCTAAATCTAATTTTCAAAGAATCAGTTCGGAGTTATGTATCTTTTAGCCTGTAAAATAGCATTAATTTTTCGAAAAGAAAGAAAATTTTTAAATTACACAACATCAATGAAAATTGTTTTCTAACTCGCTACAGTACAAAGCAGGCTTTCTATTCAACCTATACTCCAGTAGCATCTATCTTTATCTCTCTCTCTCTCTCTCTCTCTCTCTCTCTCTCTCTCTCTCTCTCTCTCTCTCTCTCTCTCTCTCTCTATATATATATATATATATATATATATATATATATATATATATATATATATATATATATATATATATATATATATATCTCTCTCTCTCTCTCTCTCTCTCTCTCTCTCTCTCCATCATTGACCAAAGATGAATATGAAACTGAAGAACTAACCTCTTGAATTTATCATCTCCCACATCACTGAAATTACTTCTACCATAACTACCACTACATCTCAACCAGTCCACCGATAAAAATCAACAAAAAGTCCACTAAATCTCCAATAAGTGAATGGATGTCTCTGATACATGACGAGACTGCAACACAACACCAGGCTATATTCAGCCAATAGCCATCATCGTCTTTAACGTGGGAGCCAACTGGACAAGCAACCTAATGCCCTTGCTTCGCCAGACTCGAGAAAGCGAGAAGGAGACGGAGGAGGAAAGGACAAGAAGTAGGACTTTTAATCCTGAAGTAAGCACTGGACACGCTTCTTAAAGGAGGGAAATTTGCAAGGGTTATGAAAAACGAGGGCAGGAACTGAGTTCCGAAATTTGACAGTAGAAGGAAACGAAACTGACAAAACAATAAATTTATAAATCAACGTTGAAGAAAACAAATTCAAGTCCTTTAACTCCTGCGTCTCTAGAAATAGTGCGTGCTAGTCGTTTCCAAGAGCGTAACTGATATTACCTTTTAATGTCCTCACCTTTAGAATTAATCAATGTGCGTTACACGCTTTGCAAAGCATAATCACCTTTGCTTTAAATTCCGTTGCCCTGGGAAACAGTATATGGAATTTATTGGTGGCTTCAATGCGTGTGCCTCTGAAATTGATATGCAAGTGCTTGATGATTGGCTTGCAGAGCACACTCGCTACTGGTCCTTACTTCTGTGCCTTAAGGATCATTGCATGGTGTTCGCTTTTGACCTAAATGCCTACGTCTCTAGAACTGGTATATCTTTTCCCTTTGCCTGCTGAAACTAATGTTGCTTTCGCTGCCTGCAACTCCGGTGTTAGTGTGTACTACTCGTGCTCCATAGCATCATCAATATTGCCCTTAATTCTGTATCTCCTTCGGTGCTTGAGCCTGTAAAATTAGTATGTGCTACTTGATTTGCGGAGAATAAGCAAGGTTTATTTTAATACCTGCCCCTGTAGAATTAGTGTGTGCTACTCGCTTTTCATAGTATCATGGCTACTGCTCGTAGTTCCTGCCAGTCAAGAATCAGGACATACAACTCGCTGCTGCCTTCAGTGCTTGAAGCTCTAGAATTACTGCGTGCCACTCTTTTCGACGAGCATAATCGTCATTTCTCTTAATGTCTGTACATTAGGAATTAGTGTGTGCCGTTTGCTTTCCAGCGTAGCTGCTCTTGCTCTAAATGCTTTATAAATTTCACATTTTTTCTACAAAATATTGAAATAAATTCCTAGAATTTTTATTGCAATTCTTCTGTGTGTATATCTATGTCCATGTATACGTTTACTTGGTTAAGGACCAATCCTTTTGCTAAGATGCATGTCCTTTCCTAAACGACGACAATATTGCAGTGACACTGCACACAATATATACATTAAAAACGTTAAGTACGTCTTGTTCCAGATTTTATGCCAGTTCAATTTAAAGATCGTTGACCGCAGTGTGTTACACACGTAAATGTCTGGATGTGCGTCATGTTTCTTATTCTAGAATTGGGCCTCTGTATTCTCTTCGTTTGGTTTTTAGTTTTTTTTTTATTTTGTAACATATGGTCTTTCCTTTCTATAGAAACTAGCTATGCCAGTCAATGTTCTTATAGCATAGTTCTAGAAGAATAACTACAATTTCATAAACGCGATTTCAGGATAATCTGCAAAGAAACTCTGCTAAAGAACGAAAAAGTGACCTAACTGTGTTGAGATGAAAGATTTAATTTTCTCCTAGCTCAAATCAGTTGATGGTACAACTTTTACCCATAAATTAGGTTAGGACGTTTTAGCCTGGCTATACAACGTTTAAACCCGATACTCTAAAATCTTTAGATTTCATAACATTGCTGTCAATAAAATCATTACCCAAATAACATGCGAGAGAAAAGTAACTTTATTTTTACCGGAAGACAAACAACACATCTTGCACACACAAATCAACTTACCATCTTCGCTACCTGAAGTTTAAAAGATAACTTCTTACGGAAACACAAGGCGCCTACAACTTGCTGACAGCACCTGTCCGATCGTACAGTTTCTTTCTAGCTTAACCAACCGCCCTATCTGTTTACAACCACACATCACGTACTATAAAACCGACAAGTCTTTTACAAAATCTAAGAGACCTCGTTTACGCGTAATGCACACTGTTCCCCTTTCCGGAAACGGGAGAGGAAAGACGAGGGTGGGGGAAAGTTCGCTCGAGCGAGCCCAACTCTCCTCCCCTTATGGCTGCTAACTGCCACCTGTTGACACTCTGCCACCACGCTCTCGACTGAAGGCTCACTTGGTCCCATACCTATATGCCTGGCGGGACTCCCTCTCTGTGTGGGCTTTGCCTTGCCTTGCCTTGCCTTGCCTTGCCGGGGCACGACTTGCCATTACGTCGTGGAAGGGAGAGAGAGAGAGAGAGAGAGAGAGAGAAAGAGAGAGAGAAGGAGAGAGAGAGCCTTCGGCAAGGGTATACCCCGGGCTGACTGATGGAAGAGCAGAAGGCGGAAAACCAATATAAGAACACTTTTCGCTTTATGGTCTTCTCTTTTATTTCTTGCTTGTGGAATTCTTTCTTGGCGTGTCTTATTTTGAAATTTATAAATTTTTATATAACTATTCCTTCTACGTGGTTACTGTTTCAAGTCTATTACTCTTAATGAAAGAACTATTCTGGTAAATTTCTTCATCTTTATCCTTTTAATTTTTCATTTTTTATTCATGACTTTATTTACAAATTTAGTATCGTCTACTCCTCGTTTGTTTTCCACTATTTCCATACTTATTTGGTCCGCCAAGAGTTATGAGGGAATTCATGAGATCTGTGGGTCATATTCCTTAAAATAAATAAAAATTTTAATTTCAACCCCTTTTCTTCAGTATATACTATTCTATTTAATGGTTAAATGTTTAAATTTAAGAGAAGTTGAACTATTGCTTTAACCCCCTACCATTTAATTTGCTTATATGATCAGAATTCTAATTTATATAATGTTTGTAGTTGAAATATCTTTTTTTATTATCACAGGAAATAGACTGAATTCAGTTTCAGAAAACAATAGGCCACTGAAAGCACTGGTCGCTAAAATACACATAAACAAACATATTCCTGAAAATGTTTATGAAATGCATAAAACTTTTTCAGAACTCAGACCAGCAAATGACTAATAAAAATACGCATTGTTTTTCTCTCTCGTAATTGCTCGGTTTTCCCACTTTGCTTCACCTCACTCACTTCACGATGATCATTTCGTAATTTTGATGTGTAAAATCATCGTCATCCTCATCCAGCATCTTCATTATCATTATCATCATCATCGTCATCATCATCATCATCATCATCATCATCACTCATTATTTTCCATTCATACAAATAACAAAGATATACTCGACAATACCTATAATTTTTTTTTATATCTCGTTCTAGTGCACAGAAGATAGAGGAGGAATCTGATGAAAGCAGTTCCAGATAAAAAGAAAGAAAAATTAGCGAAAGAAAAATTAGATGGATGCAGGCATATATTATTAAAGCGACTGTTAAAATATAAAAGAGTTTTGTTGGAAAATGAGAACACTTAAAGTGATTATAAGACTAATACGGTTGGTTCACTATAAAGATGAGTCCATTTTTAAGGGATTAAAATATTAAAGAATGGATTTAACAAATTTATGGATGCCCTTTTTGTATTTTAAATTTTAAAAATTATATTTTTATAGCAGTCTAACAAATAATTTAAGACTTATCCAGGAATAATCTTCGGACGATTTATTAAGGATGATCCTAAACTGTTGTAAAAACACTAATTTATACAAATTATTATATACTGACGTACCTTTTTGTTAAAAAAATGACAGCAACATTAAAATAATTTTTAAATTATGTCGTATGTGGTACATTAAGCATATTGGATTGCTATACATTTGCGAGTTAGAAATTTCGATAGTGAAACGTGGCGTTCGGGTCCCGTAGACTTTTAGCCCTACGCAAATAAATACCGGAACATGGACAAACACCGAGTTTTATATAGTATTCCATTTATTAGCGTGCTGCGTAGTTGCTTTGTTGAAAACACATAACATTGATTCTATTGCTGGCGTTGCTCTGGTTTGGGATGCTTACGCTAACAGCGGGATCCTATTAGAGGACGGATTTGCCTTCTTTCAAAGGGATTCGATTTCATCGATGACGGAACGAGAATGCGATATACCGGGAATAGCGGTTTTATTAGAGAGAGAGAGAGAGAGAGAGAGAGAGAGAGAGAAGTTGTCTTTTTCCCACAATCATCGTGACAATAGAGAAAGCTAACAATTAGGAGGCTGATAATCAGTACCCGGTAAGCAATTTATTTAGAGCAATTGTGGGTGGAAAAATTCCATAAAGAATAACTGTGTTGGAAAATTTTCGTCTTCGGATGAGGGTCATACCATTAAATACTATGCCCCGGAAGGTGTGTGGCGCAGACGTTAGAGCGAGTTCACTATATTTGTTGCATAAAATGTACTACAAAAATGCATCCCCAGCATCCTTCTTTACCTGACATAGCTGCTTTTGCTACTGCTGCAAACAGTGTGTCGTTTTCTAGCACCATTTTAATGCTATTCAGTTTGCAAGGTGTTTCATCTTGGCTACGACTAAAATGTGGAATAGTTTCCGTGGTGGAATCTGCTGATCTCCAAATGTTTAAGCGAGGAGCAAATTCATTCCAGATCTCTGTTGACATCTGAATTCATGTGCATCTGTTTCATTTTCTACTCCCTCATATTTATCTGTTCATCACCTTTTCCGATAACTTCTCTGACTTTGGAGCCCTTTTGCGTTTAAATTTTGATGATAATCCATCAGCTGAAGATTTAAATAAATAAATAAAGAAAGAATTAGGTGTTTGTGAATGGGCAGTGTGTTTTCTTCTCCTTCTGACCGCAAGTAACGTATAACAAGTGACTGGTGCATTATACATGAGAGGCGCCTTAGTGCTACTAATGAGATTTCTCTGTGGTTTTGAAAAGTAGTCTAATGGTTCTGGAAATTCTAGAATTTTTGCACTGAGGCTGCAGCCTTGTTTGTGCAGTTTAAGGACAACAAAGCAATACTTAAAAAAGCTTCTTTGTTTTGCAATTTACTCCCAAAAGATTATCGCTTGCTATTCCCTTATTTATAACCATTTTTATACCCTCCTCTCACCGACTAAAATTGTGAGTCTCAGTGACGTCTGTCTTCTATTCATCAGACATATTAAACTTTCCCTTTCATAGCCGGCTCTCTATGACTGCATTTTTCCGGATGAATGGTCGTCTATATACCAAATGTTGTACAAACCATTCAATCAGTCTATTCAAAATCTGATAAAATGAATGTGGTATAATCTCTCTCTCTCTCTCTCTCTCTCTCTCTCTCTCTCTCTCTCTCTCTCTCTCTCTCTCTCTCTCTCTATTTATTTATTTATCTATATATCACTATATTCAGTATGTCGAGCAGTTTCGCGCTCTCTCTCTCTCTCTCTCTCTCTCTCTCTCTCTCTCTCTTTCCATATATCTATCTATCTATCTATCTATCTATCTATCTATCTATCTATCTATCTATCTATCTATTCCTATGTATCTTTATATTCAGTGTGCCATTCTCTCTCTCTCTCTCTCTCTCTCTCTCTCTCTCTCTCTTTTATGCTTATTTATATTTACATTCAGTATGTCGACCAGTTTCCGTGTATGTGTGGGTGTGTGCGTGTGTATGTGGGAGTTTCTTTGGCAACTGCATTTTTCTGTTGTTTCTTTCATAATTACCCTCGGTTAGCAAGACCACTTTTCAATATACCTGGAGCGACTATTTTTATTTCCTCAGCTTTTGATAACTTTCAAAAGTCCTTGATCGAGTTCCTTCCGCTCTTTGCAGCAGATTCCGTTTTTAGACGGTTTTTTTTTTAAGCATCCTCTTATGTGTTAGCAAGACTTAGAGAAAGTATCGTTTTTTCAAGAAAACGATAAATAGATCTGCCTCCTGAAGAATGGGACGCTGTAACGAGCTGTTATCTAGTACAAACATTTTTTCATCTATGTCTTGCTTTCAGGTCTTATTGAATAGTATCATTATGCCCTATATAAAGCGCAACGTTCATCAGTATACTTATTTCCACTGTGTTTAACGCAGATAGTGATAGTCTACAGGTAGTAAACTTCACATTAGACCTATCGATCTATGGGTTACCCTCTTTCACCACTGTCTCCTATATAAATCAGCAGAATAAAAGTGTCTAAGCTTTAGTATGCCTTTGACGCCCTTAGTGGCTGGGCCTCTCCTTGCCACTAACGGTAGTAATAAACTCATTTTTACATATTCTCATACGGCGAATGCTCGACCTCGTTTTGAAAACAAGATTTTATTCATGAATCTTAACGTGACCCACATTACGCACAGTTAAAGCAAATTATTAAATGCTGTAAAAACTCTGCATAAAGAATATATCTATGATGCTAGCTCTTTAGGCTACTCGAAGTATTAGGGGTAAAAAGACATAAATGGCGCTGGATCAAGAGACCTTTTGTGCAGTGTAGGCATCTCAAAAGGCCTCGTGCAATTTTAATGTTTCGTATCTAGAAGCAAGAGTTTACAGTAACTAATTTGTAATATGTCAGTCATTAATGTCTTACGTACATCATTTCTATCCATTTTTTTTTGTTAACCGATTCTATACAGACTGTTCTAAATTCTAAACGTTTATATTAGCCCACGACCTGAAAGAAAGAGCTCTTATTAAAAATTGTCTAGACAAATGAAAAAAAAAATGCCACTTTGAAACTGCAACTTTGAAAGTGCAAGACCCGCTTAAAACAGAAGCAGTCTTGTTTTACCAAAAGGACTGCGTTATTTATTGGATTTAACCTTTAACGCAGGAATGCAGAAATGTATGAGCACCTGAAAGCGACGCGTTTCACCCAGAGTCCGTTGGCGCCTCAAAAAGGAATCTGCACGACTTCTGTCGAGAGCAAACCAGATTTCTCTCTATATGCCGAGTCTCTCTCATATCACCGAATTTTCTGGGCCCAGAAACGGTTCCTGCTCGGCACAGGATGATTATTTTTCATGTGTCGGACGGAAAATCTTATGAGGCAATTCTTTGTGCAAATTCAATAAACGAAAGTGAATGGATTGTACCATATGGCACCACTTATTCCGAGGGAACAGGACGTTCTCTCTCTCTCTCTCTCTCTCTCTCTCTCTCTCTCTCTCTCTCTCTCTCTCTCCTGAAGATTTTCCTGTAGCCAAAATAGGACACTTGTGCCCGTTAACTTTACCACTAATGCGAAAAGTTACCTTATTAGGAAAGGCCAACGTCTCAAGGACAGCAAAAGAATTGTGGGATCCTTATTTCACGCGCGCCAGAAATCTAATAGTTAGTAGCTGCCTTTTCGCAACATGTGGACTATTTGCAGGGAACGAAAAGGAGGTGGCCGAATATACGTAACTAATGTGCAGAAATGCCAGTGGCTAATTTTTCAGTAATAAATTCTTGCCTTTTAATTATGTACGATGATTAACACTTAAAATGAAAAAGGAACCTAAGAGTATATATATATATATATATATATATATATATATATATATATATATATATATATATATATATATATATACATATACTGTATATATATATGTATATACACTCTGTATATATATACATATAAAAATATATATCAATTATTCGAAATGTGCAAAAAGTCTTTTAAGAAATCCAAAAATCCCTTTATCTTGGAAACCAAGGTTCCGCAAACGCTTCATATATGTGGACAAAAATGTAAAACCGGTAAAGCAATAAATAATTCAATCAATATAGATCAGTAAATTAAATTTAAGAAATTGCCATCTAAAGAAGTAGGAAAGTTTTATAATTTGAAGTGTTATCTAGCAAACGGTGCTATGACTACGAATGTCCGACAACTTGCAGAATTTATAAAATCACAGTTACACGCGAACATTTTCCGCCATATTTTTGCCATATTTTTTGCCATATTTTTGGCCATATTTTATGCCACATTTTTCGCCATATTTTTTGCCATGTTTTTTGCCATATTTTTGCCTATTTTTTGCCATATATCTGCCATATTTTCCGGCATATTTTTTACCATATTTTTTGCACCACGATGCCACAGCTTACCCAGAGTAGACAGTAGTGGCAGCAAATGAGTTGGCGTTCATGTCCGTCATCTTGAATCCAAACATAGATTCTTCTTCTGCTAAGGAAAAGTGGAGAAGGGCATTACTAAATCTCAGCTTCCACCCCGACCCCCGTGTGGGAGCAATAAAAACTAAATCAACATAACAGAAGTACGTTTAAGTTTGAATAGCAGGGTTATATTATACAATATACTTTGGGAACGAAAGTTTCCTGAAATGATTTTTGAAGAGACCTAAATGTCGATAAAGAAATTCTTATGAGTTTCAAAGTTAGATTTTCAATAAATATTTCGATGATAAAAAAGTTAAGTATACCTTAGTTTTACCAGACCACTGAGCTGATTAACAGCTCTCCTAGGGCTGGCCCGAAGGATTAGACTTATTTTACGTGGCTAAGAACCAATTGGTTACTTAGCAACGGGACCTACAGCTTATTGTGGAATCCGAACCACATTATAGCGAGAAATGAATTTCTATCACCAAAAATAAATTCCTCTAATTCTTCATTAACCAGTCGGAGACTCGAACTCGGGCCTAGCGAGTGCTAGCCCACAACTCTACCGATTCGCCTAACGAGGAACTTATTTCGACGATAAATTTATATTAGCTAATAATTACTACTAGAAATAGACCATAGCTGTTGCAATGACAGTTCACGATATCAGACGTATCAGTCAATTGACTCCCACAGTACCAAATGTTCTTAGGAACGTCCTCTCTTAGGCCCAGCTGCATTGCTTTATGCCTTATACTTTTCACCTGCTCCAACCTGGCTTCCCAACTTTCCAATCTGCAGCTTAAGTCTATTTTTCGTCTTTCAGCTAAGGACAAATCCTTCGGTAGATCCCTGTGAGAGTCTAGGCGTGACTCAGTGATATTCTGAGTTAGTAAGGTAACCCCAGGAATAGAGAAAAAGAAGTTATTGAGAAAGTAAAACATAAAAAGCAGGACCATGGACTAGCCTAATAGGAACACAAAGTATGGTAAAAGATATGCAAATTTTTATGTTTATTATCATTAGTACTAAATATCGGTTTTGCTGTGACGTATGATGTATCCCAATGAGTAACAATAGTAAGTAGGCGTCACCTCCTGAAGTAATAAAAAAAGAAGGTAGATAGAGTAACAATTATTTTTGAATAAAGGCCATCCATCAAATGGGCTCCGACCAGGAATATATAAAAATTAAATCAACGAAGTCTTTCAAAGTTATTGCAAATCAAATATTCTCTCGTCTGCATACATCCAAAAGTCATGGACTAATTTTAAATAAATAACTAAATCTCTTCCCAGTGGGATGCGCCAGGTTGCTTCCCCAAGTCAGCCGAACGCTGCTGTGGGTCCACGTATTTAAACCTCATTATGACTCTGTTGACCGAATTATGTATCTGGTAGCTAGACGAATGAGAAATAAACGACCAGCAACCCATTCCACTGAGGCTTGATGAGAATTGGAAGGTAAACACCTTTTGGAGCCACCCTCTCCCGAGGAAAATGCAAATATATATATATATATATATATATATATATATATATATATATATATATATATATATATATATGTGTGTGTGTGTGTGTGTATACGTATGTGTAAATATATATATATATATATATATATATATATATATATATATATATATATATATATATATATATATATATATATATATATATATATATATATATATATATATATATATATATATATATATATATATATATATATACTATATATATATATATATATATGTGCGTGTGTGTGTTCATCACATCAAACATATTTTTTAATATTCCCAGGAAAACGTTGTCCTCACCCATAAAAGAGAAATTAAAGCATGCATCCAACGAAAACTGGTTTTTGCATTATTTGAAAAAAAAAAGTTGAAAGAAAATGAAGAAAACCAGGTTGTCGAGGCTAATTAGCATATATTAGATCTTTTACCGCAGATTTTTCTCCATTGTTTTTAATGTTATTACCTGGCCTTCTTTACACGACTCAAATTGAATTCCCCTCATTAGCTATAATTAGCAAGAAAAGAGGAGAAGAGGGGAAAAGGGGCCATTTTATGACCACTGCGACAAAAAAAAAAAATCGGAGTTTCATTCAAGTCTCTCTCTCTCTCTCTCTCTCTCTCTCTCTCTCTCTCTCGTTTCCCCGTCTCCATGGCAACGTTGGGTTGGATCGGAATCCGTGATCGCTACCTCTTTGTATCAGCCAGGTATTTTTACTTGCATTGCCCCTAAAGGTAACCTCGAATTCTAATCATATTAAACACGTACATACGAAGTTCTTAAAAAAAAAAAAAAGTACGTGGACGAGATAATATTCAAGGACGACTGAATCTTCGTACTAAGAAATTCCTTTCTTCGTGACTAAGGGTCCAAGATAGATTTTTTTTCTGTACTCGAGCTTCTAATTGGGCCTACAAGTTTATGCCCATACTTTGTCCAGGTCTGAAGAAAGCTAGTAAAATCACGGCTAACGATAAAGATTTATGTCATCCCCAAAGCAACCATTTAATCATCTTTTTGATGGATGATGCAAAATTTATAAAGTCAAAGCGAAAGGTTATGCATGCAAAATTATGGGAAAAATAAGTTTGACCATAGCAATTTTACTCTAGTGAGCAAGTCCAGGAAGATGGAAGTTTTCAGAGATTCGTCTCAGAAAAGTCTACACCAGAAAAATGTCGTTAAAGTAGAGGAAAAGAATGAGATGTTGCCCATAAGTTTTTAAAGAAGGGCCGAAATGCTGCCTCAAAAAGGCCCTGAACCATTGTTTTGGCTCTTCTGGGTTATATTCTCTTATTTATTTATTTGCTTTTTTTTCTCTTTGTCCATTGCGTTTTTGCATGTGGGAATTCTATTGCTCGTTGAAAAAATGATAAATATGAATTACTTTCAAAGTCAATGCTGTTTATTTCCCTCTGAGCTGGAAGGGATCTTCCCTTTATATAAATAATAATGAGATTATTTCATTTCATTATTCAATGTCGTCATGAAAATTGTGTCCATCTCTAAAATTTTTGAACAATTTTATGAACAATTAAGATAGCCATATAAATATGTATAGGGGTGGCTCCAAAGAGAAAAAAAACTTTTCAGACCGTTAACTGCTTCATCATGGAGGAACGCCCCTTGCAGGAAACTTCTACATTAGTCGCCTCCTATACGTCTACATAACGCCCATGTATACGTACGTGTAAGTGTGGAAAACCCCTCACATAAAAAAGAGAGAGAGAGAGAGAGAGAGAGAGAGAGAGAGAGAGAGAGAGAGAGAGAGAGGGGAGGGAGGGAGAGAATTTGCAGTATACATTCTTTAAACACGAATGAGTTCGGCAGAGGAAATTGACTTCCTTTCACATACTCCGCTCTCCTTAATCGCAGAGATGGAACAGGATATTGTTAGAAAGCTTCGGTTCCCCCTCTTTTATGGCCCTCGCAGGAATAAACTTGACGGAAAAGAAATACTTCTTTTCCCAGTTTTCCAGATTCCTTCACAAGAAATAGTTGTTCTTTGTCCTAAATTTTTCTTGGGTTTGTATGTGGTCTTAGGCGGATCTATCATGGAATAGCCCAGCCTTGTTCTGGCAGACAGACAATCACGCAAAATCAGGAGAAGTTATGACTGACTGAGCCGAAGACGAAACATCAGGTTGCTTGTAAGAATATATATAAACATATATATATATATGTGTGTGTGTGTGTGTGTGTGTGTGTGTGTATTATATATATATATATATATATATATATATATATATATATATATATATATATATATATATATATATGTATATATATATATGTATATATATATATATATATATATATATATATATATATATATATATATATTATATATATATATATATTTATATATACCGGGTGTTTCGAAATTACAGTACCCCCCCTCCACAGAACAAATGGAAAGTTATGAAGTTTTCTGCTATAGCCTGCCTCCAAGTACATTATTTTAAGTTTCTATTAAACTGTTTTTCATTTTACATTTCTTGTCTTTTCAGACTGAGTGACGGAGTTGGATACAGCCATGGCTAACGACTCGGAGGAAAGCAGATGGATTGACCGAATCAGGGCTATAACCTTCAGAGAGGCCAGGGATGCTGGCGCATCCTTCATTTCACGTTCCTGGATAGCTAAATACATTAAAAGAGATGATTCCTTTGTTAAAAGAAACTGGAACAAAAATCCATATAACTGTCATCACAAAAAGAGTGAGAATCTTGGAAGGCCTGAAGTCATTTCTCAGGAGTCAAAAGACATCATAGCTGAGGCAGTGGGTAGACCAAGAAAGTCTTTACGTAAATTGGCGCTTGAACTAGAAACAAAAAGGGGAAAGAGGAGAAGTTATAGTGCTGTATATCGTGAGTTGAAAAAAATCTGGTATCAAGCCATTTCATGTTATCAGCAAGTCCAACATCACTCAGCAACAGAGAGAAGACCGTGCATGGTTTTATGGTTCATTTTCTTAAAGATTGAGATGAAGCTGACTTTCTCCATGTTGCCACATCAGATGAATTCTTCATTTACACAGTCAGGAAGCCAAATCATAAAAATGACATTATTTGGGCTGCAAAATTGGATGATATCATCAATGACGTGCGCTATCGCCAAGTTGTGAATTTTCCTGAATGTTTGGGAATTTTTCTCTGTTTCACAGCCAAATGGTTAATGTGGATCATCAAAGAAAAAGGACAGTCATGGAATGGCGAATACTTCAGAGAAACTGCGCTTACTGGTGGAGTATTTCCTTTCCTAAAAGATCCTGAAAATGTGTTATGTTGAAGAAGTCACATTTTTGCATGATAAGGCACCATGTTTCAAGGCTCTTCAGACACAGGAGCTGCTTCGAAACAGTGGTATCGATTTCTTCTCGTCAAGTGAATTTCCAGGTACCTCCCTGACCTTAATGTGTGAAAACATTGGTAGTATCTTAAAGGATCGTGTTGAAGCACGCACAGTGAACTATGATGGTATACCAAGCCTCGACGACCTGCGAAAAGAGGTGACCGAAGTGCTCAGGGAAATGGAGTTTGAGTCTCAGCTTTTTTGTGATTTGCTGAAATTATATCCCTCAAGAATGCAGGCTGTGGTACAGGCAGATGGAGGCCACACAAAATATTGAATACTCAGAGAGAAACTTAAATAAATACCTGTTCTGAATTACTTTTGTTTTTGTCCATATCAATTTTAGTTTATGCTGTAGAGGGGGCTCTAATTTTGAAACGCCCTGTGTATATGTATATATATATATATATATATATATATATATATATATATATATATATATATATATATATATATGTATGTATGTATGTATGTATATATATATATATATATATATATATATATATATATATATATATATATATATATATATATATATATATATATATATATATATAACTACTGTATATATATATATATAAAGAGAGAGAGAGAGAGAGAGAGAGAGAGAAGGGGGAGAAATTATGGTTAACTTTGGGGATCATAAACTAAAACAAATAATTATTCTATGTGCAATAGACCTGGCCTTTATAATTTATTGTATCTGTTCTTATACACAAAGCTGAAATAAAGGAAATGACGAAACTGATGCATTGTTATATTTGTTAATTTATGCTAACGCCTGTTTTGGCCATTAACTCAAGAGTATCATCAGAGCTACACTAGTTTTACAGGGAAACTACAACTAAAATATGGTTGAGTGCACTTAAAAGTGAAAGTTAAAAACGAAAATCCGAATAACGATAAAATTTTGGTTGCTACAGTGAAGCTTCACAAACAATAATTTTGATCTGAGAAATTAATGTTTTTGATGATTTTTTACCTTTTAGTTATGTTTTAATTTTAATCTTTGATTTTTGGACTGCCCCGTAACTATAAACTGGAGTGAAGTCACATTCTGGAACCTGAAGATGATCATGACTGAATGGCGGAAACAGCTTGGACAGAGGAGAATAAAATGGGACTCACAGGAACGATTCTTGTCTTTTACTTGAGAATAAGAGGAAATTCAGGTTAGAGAAATTTTGTTTGCAACAGTGGACGCCACATGTGCATCAGCATTTAGTAGGAATAAAACAAACACACACACACACACACATATATGTATATATATATATATATATATATATATATATATATATATATATATATATATATATATATTTATATATATATATGGGCCCGATTCTTCCGTCTTATTACGAACAGATATCCAGTTGCGTAGAATCATAATTATCAAGACAATATACTTCTAGACGTAGCATAAATGCTTGTTTCAATATTCTGGTTAATAATAATAATAATAATAATATAATAATAACAATAATAATAATAATAATAATAATAATAATAATAATAATAATAATAATAATAATAATAATAAGATCCCTTCGGAAACTTACAAAACTTTCCCTCCAAAGAATTAAGAGACCGGAATGGTCCTCCCAGCAGCCAGAGGGGAAAAAACTTTTCTCTCCCGTCTTTCTTTTGGGAACGAGAAGCAATGGTTACAGTTATGGGAAGGGGCACCGGCCCCTAATTTGACCCGGATGCAAAATAAGCGAAATTTATTTGGCGCGATGGAAGGAGGATGTCCAGGAATCCTGAGAGCATTGAGAGCTTTGGTCTCTCTCTCTCTCTCTCTCTCTCTCTCTCTCTCTCTCTCTCTCTCTCTCTCTCTCTCTCCCTATATATATATATATATATATATATATATATATATATATATATATATATATATATATATATATATGTATACGTATTTGCAAAGACACGGTAGCCTAAGGTGGACGTTCCTAAGGAGGACCTACAAAGGATATTGCTTAAGATGAACAATTGGCAGGACAATTAGGAAACCATAGATAATTACTGGAAGGAGCCAGCGATGGACGGGAAGCGTTGATCAATGATTGTATCTCTCTCTCTCTCTCTCTCTCTCTCTCTCTCTCTCTCTCTCTCTCTCTCCCGTTACTTCTGATAAGCTTCCTTTGATTATTGAATAGGTCTGTCGCAGTAAGAGGCAATAGGCATAGTGGCATAGGTAATGGACAAATGATCTGTTAACCTGTCTATCTTACTTCTCGTAATCTTCTATTGAACAGGTTCTATTTTAGGTCTGTTCTTGTAACCTGTCACAGGGAAGAAGCAGTGGCTATTATTTGCATTGTTTAGTGATATCTGTCTCTCTGTCTGTCTATCTATCTATCTACCTATTACCTATATTCCCTCTATCTATTTATAATCTGCCATCGAACAGACAGCATGTCTGTCACTGTAAACAGCGATGAACAAGAAGCAATAGTTGATGAACGAATTATTTATCTTCTTTCCGCTCAACTTCTGGCAACACCCAACCTGCCTCTTCCCTCAGGGTAAAACCCACTCTTTCTCCTTCTTCCCTTCTTTCTCCTGGTTTCCTGCGTTTCGTATTTCTATAAACCCTCAATTGTCTTCTCAAATTTTCCTATTCACATGTTATGTTGTTTTAACAAAGCATACGCAAATAAAAGCTTGATGTCCAGACTACTCATATATGTATTGTTACTTCTCATAACAATTTGAGGCTAAGATTTGAATAGATATCAAATCCATACTGATGCAGGAAAAAATTAAAACCCTGTTCTAGCTGTTTTAATGTAAAGGGATCTAAAAAAAAATAATAAAAGCAAAACAGATGAAAAACAAATGTGCGTGTAGACTTTATGTATGTGCCGAAAAGCATCAAAGACCTTTCCAAAAGAAATATAACATCCAGAAAACGTAGTTACTTCTGCCAAGGTTTCTCTTGGAAAATTAAGCTCAGAGCTATAAATAGGAGTCATTCTAATTAGTCTTGAAATGCTGAGAATAGAAACAACTCAAACTTTCTAATTCCAGATTACAAGATCATTCTCTGTGTCAGAGAGATCTTATCGCACTTGTGATGGTCTGTGGGCGGTGTTCAATGTGGCTTCTCTTATATTTCACAGTCTTGTTTTTTCTTTCGCCACTTCCTTCACGTGTAGACATACGTACATACACACACACATATATATACATATATATATATATATATATTATATATATATATATATATATATATATATATATATATATATATATATATATATATATATATATATATATATATATATATATATATATATATATATATATATATATATATACTTTTCCCTTTGGAAGGGATTTGCCAAAAGGGAAGGATTCAGCATTCCAAATTTTCAATAAATCTTTCGGGGTGAGGGTGCTAGTCCCACGCCCTCCTTTTACCCGGGTAAGCGCAGGTACCCTGCTTGGTGGACTGAA
>NC_089754.1:45159770-45184770 GCF_040412425.1 Macrobrachium rosenbergii
CCAGAATATTATTGTGGATTCTAACTATAAAATGCAAAGTGGGTTGTGAGTAAAGTTTCTTTCTTGCCGGCGGAGATGAGGATCCTCTGAC
This sequence comes from Macrobrachium rosenbergii, assembly GCF_040412425.1. Classification (NCBI taxonomy): domain Eukaryota; kingdom Metazoa; phylum Arthropoda; class Malacostraca; order Decapoda; family Palaemonidae; genus Macrobrachium; species Macrobrachium rosenbergii. Next base: position 45,159,862 of record NC_089754.1, read on the forward strand.
TGCATGTACTTAAGAAGGAAGTTCTAAAGTTCTTAGGAAAAAGTTTCTCAAGATCTTGTTAAAAGGTTTCTGAAGTTTTTGGGACAAGGTTTGTTAACATTTTTCTAAAAGGCTCGTCAGTTTATCAAGATCTTAGGAAAGGTTGGGTTTCTCTCGGTTTTATTAAAAGGTTTCTCTGGATCTTATGAAACGTCTCATGTTCTTATGAAAAGGTTTCTCAGGTTCTCAAGGAAAGTCTCAAGTTCTTATGAAAAGGTTTCTCAGGTTCTCAAGAAAAGCCTCACGTTCTTACGAAAAGGTTTCTCAGGTTCTCAAGAAAAGTCTCAAGTTCTTACGAAAAGGTTTCTCAGGTTCTCAAGAAAAGTCTCAAGTTCTTACGAAAAGGTTTCTCAGGTTCTCAAGAAAAAGTTCTTACGAAAAGGTTTCTCAGGTTCTCAAGAAAAGTCTCAAGTTTCTTGAAAGGTTTTCAGGTTCTCAAGAAAAGTCTCAAGTTCTTACGAAAAGGTTTCTCAGGTTCTCAAGTAAAGTCTCAAGTCCTTATGAAAAGGTTTCTCAGGTTCTCAAGAAAAGTCTCAAGTTCTTATGAAAAGGTTTTTCAGGTTCTCCAGAAAAGTCTCAAGTTCTTACGAAAAGGTTTCTCAGGTTCTCAAGAAAAGTCTCAAGTTCTTACGAAAAGGTTTCTCACGTTCTCAAGAAAAGTCTCAAGTTCTTACGAAAAGGTTTCTCAGGTTCTCAAGAAAAGTCTCAAGTTCTTATGAAAAGGTTTCTCGGGTTCTTAAGACAATTTCTCCTTAATTCTTTTGAAATGGTTCTCAAGTTCTTAAGAAAAAGTCTCTCAAATTCCATGAAAAAGGATTCTTTAACTCCTGTAAAAAAGATTTCTCTTATTCTTAGGCAAAGGTTTCTCAAGTTCTTATGAAAAAGTTGTCACGAACCGTGAGAAAAGAGTTTCTGGAGTTCATTAAAAAATCTCAGACGTTAAATTTCAGTATCGATAACCGCAGTTGTCACTACGCCAGTTTAGTCTTCTAGTGACTCCAGTTAACGAAGGGCACTCGACATGCAATAACGTATTCTGGCAGTTTCTGTCCTTATTTTGAAACCCAATATGCCTACGATACGCCGATACGCATCTCCAGGTTGTCAATACTGTCGGTGCTTTCCTGCTGGGACACTAAATCAGTCAGGGGTATTCTGGTGGTGGTGATATCCTAACAATTATGAATTTACCTTATAAGAATAGATCACTAAAACGGATATGTTACTCTTAGAAACGAATTACATTGTGATAATTCTGTAAAATGCATTTCGTGTAAGGTTCCAGTTTTACACGAATTAAAGAACAAACATATACCTTGGTGATTAGACACATTAACTGTCTGAAATATTAAGACGATTAGTAAATCTACGGACCTTAGTCTTAACAAAGCTCTTGAACAATCTCAAATATTTCTTATAATTATAGAGAGAATAGAGACTCAACCATATCTCATACAGGAGTACGCACAGTTGCATGCATGCATAGGAAAGACCACGCCCATGGGCAAGTAATCATCATAAACGAAACATTCGATAACACTTCGATCAAGTAAATGTTCGTTCTGAGGAAACTATCTAGCATTCATCCAAGTGCTTACATTACTTATATTCATGGATTTAAGGACAATGACCACTTAGAAGCAAGATCACCCCAGCCTGATGTGTCGTGATCGTCAGCAAAGATTAAAAGCATGATGGATACCTGGTGTTTGCTAAAAAAAATATGACATGAAAGGTATCCCTCCCAGTCACACTAATTTGCACTCAATGTCCCTTAAACGTCTGTTGGAGCATGAGCAAGGGACTATAACACTCATTCAAAGACCAGAGGCGTCTGGTGTGGGCGGCAGAGCATACTTCAGTTGGTATACTTGCGCCTCCACCTTTTCTTTCTCATTACAATGATTTATTTATCTTTGTTTTTTTTGTTTTGTTGGGGGTGTTGTGAGGGGATGTAACCTATTCGTACAACCTCTTACTACCTGAGAACAAGACTGGAACGGGCTGAATTGGCCATAAAAACTCCTTTAAAATTGCGTGAAGAATAACAAAACAACACTTTAACAGCTAAAAGAAAAATGCGTGGTAGAATAACTGCTCTCGCCTCTTCTCTAATGGGGGTTTGGTTACTTGATCCAAATATCCCACAGGTGTCTAGGGAGCATTTAGATTACGCTTTACGCAATAACACACCTTTCCCCCTCACACCTTCAAAATACAGGTAAAGCTCGAGAGAGAGAGAGAGAGAGAGAGAGAGAGAGAGAGAGAGAGAGAGAGAGAGAGAGATTCCTTTATCTGGGATGTTTACTACTCTCCCCTCTTCCTCAGAGTGTTGAGGATAATGGTCTCTAATACGTCTGGAAATCCCTTCGTTACCTACTCTCTCTCTCTCTCTCTCTCTCTCTCTCTCTCTCTCTCTCTCTCTCTATCTCTATCTATGTCTCTTTTTCTATACGGAGATTTCCTTCTTTTCCCTCTTTTTCTTATATATTTCGACAAGTTTAACAATGCTGACAAAGAATGCTATAATTACGGTATATTGTTCAAAATTAACAAGCTTGGAGATAAGTATGTAAGTAAGTATTCAGTTAAACAGGTAAAAAGATAGATAGGAAAAACATCAACATCGATTTTTCTCCCTCCAATTCGGTTCATTACTTTCTTATTTTGTTTATCTTGTTAGCGGAGTAACCTCAAACTTCATAACGAATTCCTGTCTTTTTTTAGGGCTGTTCGAAAAACCTTGAGATTAGGTTAGGGCGCTGAACCCGATTTGAAACTGGATCGGTTGACTTTCCCTGTTTTTTTTTTTTTTTTTTTTTTTACGACACAACTTCAGGAATAATATTTGAGACTTTTATAAAGTATGAGACATATTTTATAAGGAAAGGAGTCAATAAACCTTCGTGAAAGAGAGAGCATTTTATAACTTTTACGCTTAAATTCCGACACACATATAAAAGGAATTTTCTTGATTACATTCATTCTAAAGTTACCTTGTCTAATGGTACTTAAATCTAATGCTGGTCAGGGCACATACCCTATTTTATTTTATACATAATTCCATTAGAGTTAAATTCTTTCCCGGGGCAAGCGAAATGGATACTGGAAGAATGATTTTGCTTGTATTTTTAACTTGAATGCAAGTTTATCCGTGTATATATATGTATATATATATATATATATATATATATATATATATATATATATATATATATATATATATATATATAAATATTATATATATAATATATATAAATATATATACATATATCTAAATATTATATATATATATATATATATATATATATAAATATATATATATATATATATAATATATTATATATATATATATATATATATATATATATATATATATATATATATATATATATATATATATATATATATATATATATATATATATATATATATATATACGTGCTTGCTTAGCAGGCACGTAAACCTTTCCCAAGACTGCACAAGCTAATAGTAATAACGCCTGCGTCTAATGCCCTCATCCACATTCTAATATAAAATTGAGTTTCTCTTTTTCTCTGTCTATCCAGTTATCATCTCTCACTCCCTCCACCCTTCCCCCCTCCTCCCCCTCCTCCTCCTCCCCACCCCAAGCCTTCTATCCCTCTAAAACGTGAGTGATATAGCAGAAATGAAAAAAAAAAGTTGTGCAGAGCTGGTGTGGAAGGGAGATAACGTTTTAATTAGGCGACTTCAGAGTCGAACCCTTTCCAGTTCCTAGACTGGAATGATCACTTCAAAGAGCGGCGTTTCCATCAATATCAGCACAATTTTTTTTCTCTCTCTGCTAAAAAATCAAGCTGTGCTTTGCACTCTCGGTAGACGGGTGACTACAAAATTGCACATGTACACATAAGCATTATGCACATATTCATATGTGAGTATATATACATACAGTACATATATATATATATATGTATATATATATGTGTGTGTATATATCATATACTATATATACATATACACACATACATATATATATATATATATATATATATATATATATATATATATATATATATATATATATATATATATATATATATATATATATATATACATACGAAGGACGGGGAATGAAAAGAAACAAGTAATTTTAAGTCATCTTGTGAATGCTAACCCATCTTTTCGGGCGTGAAACGGTGCCCAGCTATGGATGTGTACAGTATCAAATAGGGGTCAAAGAAAGGTCATAGAGCATGTAACATAAACATACGTTACAGGAAGATGGCGACACCAGGCATTTCACGAACTGCCTGGAATTTCAGGCAGATAGCGAAATGCACTTAGGGACATTTGATCCCCCAGGGGCTAGTACTAAACACGGCGAAACAGTGTAGGTGAGTCACTGTTTCGCCGTGTTTAATACTAGCCCCTTGGGGATCAGATGTCCCTAAGTGCATTTCGCTATCTGCCTGAAATTTCAGGCAATTCGCGAAATGCCTGGTTTCGACATCTGCCTGAAACACACACACACACCACACACACACACACACACATATATATATATGTGTGTGTATGCTGCATGCATGTATGTATGTATGTATGTGTGTGTGTGTGTAATTTTTCATCAATAATTATATAGTTGGTTTCAAAATAAGATAGATTCACTAGTCAGTTCAAGAATAAAATTCTGTTATAAGTTATTCACGATTCTGTATATCATTCTTCCCTGTAAACCATACAAAAATATACAAATAAAAGTGATTATTTTCTCTTCAAGACTGAATAAATTATCAATTAAAAACGATAACAGCGTATGTTAAAAGAAAAAAAAAATAATTGAACAAATAGAATTCAGTTTACCCAACTAATACGGAACCATTTGCACGATTGGAAACTTTTTTATGAATAGAGAATGTACCTAGTTATAAAATGCAGTATGCTGTCACCAGACAATAGAAATAAGCCATAATAGGAGAGATTAAGCATGAATGGTTCTTTACATAATCACAAACTAGGCTTTTGTGAAACCGCTGTTGAAAAAAGGGGAATGAAAATGAAACTATCTTCTACAGCGTGTAATTGCTTGCAAATTGCATGCAACTTTAATTGCGTGCAATCTTAATTAAATGTTCCCAAATGCTTGCACTGAATTCCTACGTAACAAATGAGTTTCATCTAAAAGCGAGCTCTGTTTTTAATGAAAGATTAAAACAATTAATGGTGATTGTTTAAAGTATGACTGACTTCCCTCAATTTCATTTCCCAGTGACTTTCATTATTTTGGCTTCTCGGGAAATTCTTCGGTAGACACTTACAAGGCAAACTCATGACCTATCTTCTTCCTCCATCAATACATAAATAATAAGTAAAGATGCGCCGAGGTTTCTTCGGCGCAATCGAGTTTTCTGTACAGCGTATAATGCTATACGAAACTTTCAGCCATGGTCCGGTGGTGACCACATCCATGGCCCATGAAACTCAGCCGCGGTCCAATTTAGGCCTGTGTTGTTGGTACTATAGCGGTGCCAGAAGTACGATTATGGCTAACTTTAACTTTAAATTAAATAAAAGCTACTGAGGCTAGAGGGCTGCAATTTGGCATGTTTGATGATTGGAGGGTGGATGATCAACATACCAATTTGCAAGTCTAGCCTTAGTAATTTTTAAGATCTGAGGGCGGACAGAAAAAGTGCTGACAGAAAAATTTGAGGACGGACAGACAAAGCCGTCACAATAGTTCTCTTTTACAGCCAACTAAAAAACACATCACAGTGGATAAAAATATTACGGTAATATATAAGTAAACATATATTAATTCTTGTACCAAGAAGCTTTCTCGTTCTTGTTTATTTACCCACATTTGGGCCTAATTGGCCCTTTATAATGGCAATAATATTAACAAAGCTCCTAGTAGCCCAAAGGTAGAGCCATAATAACGCAAGGACCAGCGGGGTTCTAATCCCGCTGAAGCTAGTCCTACTGGGCAGCTTCCGCTAAGACCCTTTTAAACAGTTTCGAATTATGTACCTAATTTCCAGATAGTGTGAATGCAATGAAAAAAGACGGAGGGACAGAGAGACAGACAGACAGACACACAAACAGGCGGGTATAACTCTTACGGGAGGGGTGACGGACGAAAATTAAGTCCACCACTTCCATCAAATGGATGAGGACGACTCTGCAGAGTAAACTGGAGTTGCACTCAAGTACCAATTACAGAGAGCGGCATCATCAAAGAAACGGCAAATTTGGGGGTTAGGACTTATCAGGAATATCTCGCTTTGTCGGCTGCGAGAGAGAGACAGATTCAGACATACGCTGGCAGCAAAGATAGTTAGAGAGAGAGAGAGAGAGAGACACACGCTGGCAGAGAGAGAGAGAGAGAGAGAGAGAGAGAGAGACTCAGACACACGCTGGCAGCAAAGAAAGTTAGCGAGAGAGAGAGAGAGACTAAGGCATACGCTGGCAGCAAAGAGTTACAGAGAGAGAGAGAGAGAGAGAGAGATAATCTCTTTGCTAATTGGCTTTTAGCAGAGATGTGCTGTGGGCACTAAGCGCCAGAATCGCCGAAGCCAAATGGGATTAAGGCGTGGAGAGCCTGCATAGGTCAGTGGTTCTCTGGACCCTCACCATCATTACAGTGGATATTACTTCATCAATCTGCTGCTCTTAGGGTCTGTGTCTATATCCACGAGCCTTTACATACGATTTGACTCGCCTCTCTCTCTCTCTCTCTCTCTCTCTCTCTCTCTCTCTCTCTCTCTCTCCTGGTCAATCTGGTGCTGCGATAATATCAAATGCCACTGAATGCACAATTACGGAAATTATAAAACGAGTAGTTACGGTAACACAAGTTAGCTAGTAGTAGTACTAGCGGAGGTAGAACATTTGTTCAAATGGCCTTGGAAGTAGCGCTAGTAGCATTAGTCCGAGAAGCAGAAATAGTAGAGGCGATAGTAGAAGTGACAAATAAAGAAGTTTAAATCAAAATCTCCATCATCAGGAAATATTCACAGGCGATAAATTTTATTAATATGAACAAATGACGATTCCGGCAAAACTCGGAATCATTCCGATCAATCTAAACTTGTTTATCATTTGATGCCTCTATGAAACGATTTCAATGCGCCTATTCATTCTTTTGACAAGAAATCATTATTCGTAATAAACAGCGATGAATATTATATTAAAACAGAATTACAAGATAAATTGGAGCATTTGATCTCGATGAAATATAGCCATTTGAATGTGATTATTGTTTACGTCACGAAATGACAAAACAGGGTTTTTATATTACTTCGTTTAATCATACTGACTTCCTGCAATGGGTTTTATGATTTTGTAATGATCACTGTGATGCTGAATGATCAAAATGGCCTGTTTTTATTTTATTATTTTCGTTGTATGCACCTGTAATTATTGAAGCCAGGACGAACCCTTTATGAAGATAACTACTCCCTGTGGAACGGTCTGTCTTCGACTGGTAGGAGAGCGTCTCCTGAGGTCAAAGACAATCGTGTTAGAATTCCCTTAGGATGCCTTTGCCTCCACCTCGAATGAGTCGTCCAGTGGCCGGAAACATTGGCTTTACAGAGCCATGGCACGTAGGCCTAGCAACATACCATCTAAGACTAGCGACATACCATGTAGGTATAGCGCCACACCATGTAAGCCTACTCAGGGTCTTACAGTTGAGCCTAAAAGCGTTGAGAAATATTTAATTGCAGAGGTTAATGGGGGGAGAAACTTAGAGCACTTTTCTGTCCCAGGTCCACAGAAACCTCGAAAAGGGTAAAACATGGGGCTGAACTTGAAGGAAGCAGTAGACCTCCCTCTTAGATGAAGAAAGTAGACGCCATGGCTGTGTGACTCAGTGCTCGAATAACATTTTTCAGGTCTGTGAATCATCCAACCGTGAATGGGTACCTACGTCTGTTGGGGCCAAGAGAAGTGTATGGGCCTAGCAGCTTCTTCGTAAAAGCTTACTGAAAGACTGTCTCCCGGCACCACCACCAACACAAAACATGTAGTAAAACAAATAAACCAATATATATATATATATATATATATATATATATATATATATATATATATATACTGTATATGTATGTGCGTGTGCGTGTTTATATCAACAGGATTACTTGAATTATACTCACCATTTTCTACTTCTATATCCACATCTAACGTCTCGTGACAAAATTCTGTCGTCGAGGCTGTAAAAGACAGGTCATATTAGTTACTGCAATTAATTTACGAAATACATATTGAACAACAGAACAAAAATTATGAAATATTAAGGCAAAGAAATAGGTCATTAAACTTAAACAAAAATATTAAATAGCAAATACCAACAAAGCCAGAGCGTTTTTCAATTTTACGTGGAGGCAGAAGTTGCACTCACTAAACAGATATAAGCAACTTACAAAGAAAATTCCAAATCGGGCTATTTTTATCTGTAGAGGAACGCCTGAACACTCAAGCAGGGGCAATGATGCTTAATAAACAACGATCCCAGAATAACAAAGAATGTTTATTGGTATATGAGGCGAGCACCTAGCAGCCTTTGTACGGAATTTTGTGTTTAGATACAAAGCCGTTAGTCATATAGCAGAAGTCCCCCGACTGTTTGCAGTTTAGTGAAGAACACTATGAAACTCATCTGAGGCTTAAGCATACAGGTAGGAATATTGCTTAGGCTTCTAGTTATTCTGGTTATATATATATATATATATATATATATATATATATATATATGTATGTATATATATGTATGTATATATATATATATTGGCTGTCAGCATAAGAAACAGGAGATCAGCGCCTGCCCTATGAGCCTACAAAGGCCCAGGAGGACTTTAACTTTTAACTGATATGTGTATATATACATATAAACATAATTACATATTTATGAAAATATATATATATATATATATACAATAGACATGATTACATATTTAATTAATATATATATATATGTACATATGTATGCGTGTGTGTAAACATATATATAAAAACAATTACTTTTACCAGATTGACCTTTTACTTTTCATATTTCGTAATATTTTTTAATACTCTTTCCACTCAACCCCTTGAAAACTGAAATATTATGAAAACGATTATATGTGTATATATATATATATATATATATATATATATATATATATATATATATATATATATATATATATATATATATATATATATATATATATATATATATATAGAGAGAGAGAGAGAGAGAGAGAGAGAGAGAGAGAGAGAGAGAGAGAGAGACGTGAGGGGGAGATTACACTACCTTCAAACCCTAGCCCAGTGTTTATACGCGTGCCCCATATTTCTCGTCTAGTGAGATTAAAGATAAAATGATAAGCTGATAACAGCAACAGCCATTAAACAGACCGCCAATCACTTAGCGAGTCAAATCCCGTACATTACTCTAGGGCCCACGTAATGGATGTTTTAGACACTTCTATAAACGAAATAGAAACCTGGAATTTGAAACGATTATAATAAATGTACAGAAGACGGTGAGGATTATCGTTGAAAAATACGAAAGCTTTTAGTCATTTTCATAATATATGTATCACTGCGTATTTCTTTCTCTTCAATGGAAATTCACGTCGTATTGAACATCAGTTCTATTCAGAGATGTCTTTTACTCTTTGAGATAAAGTCTTGGCGTGTTAGATTATTTCTGTTCATTTCCAAGTAAAAAATTCCTCTACGAATCAGTATTTCAGATATGAACTGGGCTTATCCTACTCCGCCTGCAGCACAAAAGCCCATAGGAAGAATAATCCTTTTTGATCCGTTTTCTGTCTCTTATTCCGCTCTTCCTTGAAGAGGAGAGTCTATTGCTTCCACCTGGGTCGAGCCTCTCTCTCTCTCTCTCTCTCTCTCTCTCTCTCTCTCTCTCTCTCTCTCTCCTTCTTCTTCTTTTTATTGCTTCTCACCTTCCTGAGATATATAAACATATTGGATTTCAAGTGCAACTGGCCTTTGGATTTTAGATATATATTGCAAAACTAGAGTACCCGTCCATCAGAAACGGCGGCAATATATAACTCATTATGCTATTGTACTGTTCTCATTATACGTTAAGTATACTAAATAGTTCTGGATTCTCTAGTCCAACACTGACAGATGGCCGTGGGGTTCATTATCACAAACTATCTGTATTACACGCTCAAAGAAAATGTTTGGATAAACAGCTGCGTTCCATATAATACGATCCTTCCATGTCATTAAAGATAACCTTGACCTAGGGGTAACATTCTGAAAGAATATTGTAAGTGAAGCAAGGGGTTACCCGACCAACACTGTTAGAAGAATCCGCTTTGCACCAGTTTCCTGTTGTTGCCTTAAAACTCCCTCCACTGTTTTGCCGCTTAGTAGGACTGATGAGGGACACGGAGTAGTACCTGAAAGCCTCTCCTTATCGTTTTTAACTCTGTACATCAATATTTTTAACACTACTTCGGCTTTAAATTCTCAATATTATAAATCTTAAAAACAGAAGAAATGTCTTTGTAAGTTAAACTGTTCTCAGAAGGAATATATTTCGATTATTGCTGAACTGTGTTTCATAAGGTAAACAACTGTATAAAGTAAACAACGAGAGGGGAATACTTATGTGAATCTTTGAAGGCTCTTTACACACACACACAGAGAGAGAGAGAGAGAGAGAGAGAGAGAGAGAGAGAGAGGGGTCCAGGGGAGAGAGTGAGTTGATAAAAACATAACGTGATGATCATGCCGGGAGAGAGAGAGAGAGAGAGAGAGAGAAAATGGATGTGTTGCTAGAGAGATGGTTCTGTTAAAAGAGAGAAAAGAGGGAGGGAGAGAGTGAGTTTTGTTACTAAGGGTGAGAGAGAGAGAGAGAGAGAGAGAGAGAGAGAGAGAGAGAGAGAGAGAGAGAGAATGGATAGGTTGCGAGAGAGATGGCTCTGTTGAAAGAGAAAAAAAGAGGGAGGGCGAGAGAGTTTTGTTACTAGAGGTGACCAAGAGAGAGAGAGAGAGAGAGAGAGAGAGAGAGAGAGAGAGAGGGAGGGAGGGAGGAGTTAGTTGATAAAAACATAACACAACGATCACGTTGGAGACAGAGAGCGGGAGAGAAAAAGAAAATGGATAAGTTGCGAGAGAGATGGCTCTGTTGAAAGGGAAAAAAAGAGGGAAGGAGAGAGAGAGAGAGAGAGAGAGAGAGAGAGAGAGAGAGAGAGAGAGATAAGGTTTTGTTACTAGGGGTGACCAAGAAAAAGAGAGAGAGAGAGAGAGAGAGAGAGAGAGAGAGAGAGAGAGAGAGAGAGAGAGAGTTAACCCGTGTACAATTTCGCAAAAAAAAAAAAAAAAACTATTCACGTGGTAATTAATTTAACTTCCGACTAATTATAGCTGGCGAGGGGAGATGTGGTAAGGGTTCGCTGTGTTATTTATACCATCCTTCTTCACCCACGCCAGGAAAAGGACGATAACACAAACGACGATTGTACACCTGGTTACTGATTTACACTTATGCAGTTTGTGGAATCCACTCGGTGGGAGAAAAAAGAAAGTAATTCTTATTTCATATGTATGCATACATACTGTATATGTGTGTGTATATGTATACCTGTATATATGTTATATATATATATATATATATATATATATACTGTATATATATACATATTTATATGTATATTCATATATATACATACTGTATATATATGAATATAAATATATAAATATATATATATATATATATATATATATATATATATATATATATATATATATATATATATATATATATATATATATATATATATATATATTGAATATATATATATATATATATATATATATATATATATATATATATATATATATATATATTCAAGCAACCATGAAATTCCCTTTGAGCAGCATATCGATCCTTGTTACATTCAACGCACTATTTTATCTTTTCCTTGCACCCAGTCCCAATATTACTTCGAAACACATTAGACTCTTCATATAGAGAGTCCAAATTACAAAGGCTTCCGCCTATTTCCCCAGTTCATCAACAGCAAACGTGCCTGCCTCTGGTTTATCAATGGTAAACTGTTTCAGTGTGATGACCAAAACAAACGTATTTTAGGGTAACCTTCTCCTCTTCTTAGAAATAAGTTGTTACCTTAGAGTTCATGGGGACTTCTGATATGAAACCATTCTGAATTTTCTTCAAGGTATTCTAATTATAGAGACACATCACAGTGAACTATCTACACCTTTAATCCAAAATATCCCGGAGTGAATCATTTTAATTGCTATCCTATGAGAGTCTATTTTCCTCTGTTCATATCTGAAACTTAGTAAACAGGCTTCAGTATTGTTATAAGTTCATGTTTTACATATTTTTGGTATTATAATTCCTGACATTATTATTATTATTATTATTATTATTATTATTATTATTATTATTATTATTATTAATCAAGGAACGTCAGTATCACAGGACCGTGCCTTGCTGACAGCAAAATTATTCATAGACGAAACAGTAAACAGCCATCAATATTGCTATAAATTCAAGTTCTACTTATTTTTAGTATTAAAATTCCAGATGATATTATTATTATTATTATTATTATTATTATTATTATTATTATTATTATTATTATTATTATTATTATTATTATTACAGAGCCGTGTCTAGCTCAGACAGCAACATGAAGACCACGAAGGCAACTGAACCGCATGATGAAATTAGGTTTGTTTTGAAGAATATTGGAGAAAAAAGCTTAGGCGCCAATAACCTTTTTCTATCAACGCTGTATAAACAATGCATTTAAAAATGGGTTTAACCCACCACTGAACATACAGAAAAGCATAAAATAACCGCTTGACGTCATTCATTTATTCTCATAACCTCTGACGAGTTTATAAATGCCACTAAATAAAAAACAGGTTTCTGAATGTTACCAGGGCTTGACTCCCGAAATAATTAAACATATTCGACGGAATTATGTCACGGAACAAAACATTAGAGTTCATCTCAGTAAAGTATCAGGGGAAAGAAAGAATAATAATGCAAAGAGAGAGACAGAGAGTAGATTCAAATTTTCTCTAGAATTAAGAGATTAATGAGGATGGAGATGAAGAATTTCCGTTTCTTGAAAACAGATTAAATCATTCCATAAGATATAATATCTTTTAGTTCCGTTCTCCCTTAATGTCAAATTTTCCTTCCTCCGTCTTTACATCATGTCCAGAAAAGGGGCCTGAAACATTCATGAAGACCATCACAGAATTCCGAGAAACACTTTCAGATCTGTTAGTTTTATCATGATTGCTAATATGCGATAGAATAATGCACGAGAATAGTGTAATCCATACTATCATCACGAACGCGTCGCAAATTTGCCGCCATCTGAAATGAAAACAGTGAAGCATAAGTGGCAATATTGACGACTTAATTTTTTCAGCGACTCCTCACAGAGACTTTCTCTTGGCTGTGATCCTGTTATCGTATAACCAATTAACTAACATTCTTTCGTCCAAGAACACCTTGAAATCACATGAGTTCAAGGCGGAAGGATTTATGGAAAAATGTTGCCTCAATTTCTCCCTAAAATTAGTAGGCTTTGTTTTTTACAATCAGTCTGTTGCTTTTTCGAGACTCACGTTAGCCAATACCTATGGGCCTACAAATGTTCACCTGAGTTTATTTGCTAACGGTGTCTGGTTTTCATTAGTGAGTATCCATCAAAGTGTAGCCCAAGATCCATCAGCCCAAACCCAAAGTTCCTTAATTTCACTGACCAAGTTGCCAGCAGCGCAGCGAACGTGTTACTGAATAGCATTCATTAATGGTCACCCAACCGAGTATTAAATCAAAACCAACGAAACCAATGAATTAATAAATGCGTTGCTGTATGTTGGAGTATGATGCTTATTGAAAGATATCTCTTAACCCAGAGTTGACTGCACAATCGTAGTAAGTGTTGTAGGCTTAGATATGTACAGCAGACTTCGTAATTGATAATAAAAAACTTTATATTTAAATTTATATTTTTTATTAAAGACTCAAGAACATGTTTTCTTATTTCATTATTGAGTCTTACCGTAACATCTTGGAGATCATAAATAAATCACGTTTGTTTCTCTTCGAAGAGAACAGTAAACATTTAGATTAGAGTTAGTGAGAAAGAGTTCTGACGAAAAATCTCAGCTGCAATAAAAGTTAATCCTTATAAATAAAAATTATTTACAAAATTTGAGGGTCATTATAAATGAAGAAAAAGTTTATTTTAGAGTTGCATTGAAGAAAAAAAACTAGCTAGCATATGCAAATGGTCGTTCATTTAGATAACCCCAGTTATCCTCTTGTTAAGCAGTCAGCTTTACAAGAGAAGAACGTTAGAATATCGAGTAAATATTATAGGATGTATCTTAAACTACAGTTCCTATGAGAACTGCCACAAGAACATGATGGCAGTCAATCTTAACATCAGTAAAAATATTCAAAAGGCCTGCTTTTGAAAGATATGTGAGCAAGATTAAATAACCTTTTAGTTACTTGCTATTAACCAAAATGTACTAGCAAGATTTACTACTATAGGTATATGCTTCTATCAGCAAAATATTAAAAGAACCTTCTACTGCTTTTTTCAACAAATGTGCTACTAAGGTAGTCTGGGTAGTCTAAACTGTTGTCCTGGTATCAGTGGCATTGATGGCTGGAGAAAATTTGCAGGTAAAACTGGATGGAAAATCACAGACTTGTAACTCTGGGTTGAAATGAAGATCACCTGGGCATTGCAGCAGATGTGCAACTCCATCCCATCCACACATGAAGAAGGAACCACAGTCTTTTGGGTTAGGTAGGAGAAGAGGATGCTCTCCTGGTGGATTTGGGCAAATAGCAGCCATTTCAGTGCTACTCGAAGGCTCCTCAGTCGTAGTGCTGTTACTCGGGGGTGATACTGTAGTTGTGATTATCATATCACTCGTATTTACATCAGTACTCGAGGTTGTTTCGAATTCTGGAGCCAGTGTGCTGTTGCTGGTAGCATGGGCTGCTGTGGTCTTGATTTCTGGAGCAGAAGTGCTGCTACTGGTGACAGGTGATGCTGTGGTTTTGAATTCTGGAGCAGAAGTGCTGATATTTGTGACAGGAGCTGCTGTGGTCTTGATTTCTGGAGCAGATGTGCTGCTATTGGTGACAGGTGCTTCTGTGGTTTTGAATTCTGGAGCAGAAGTGCTGCTATTTGTAAGGTGAGCTGCTGTGGTTTTGATTTCTGGAGCAGAAGTGCTGGGATTGGTAACAGATGCTGCTGTGGTTTTGATTTCTGGAGCAGATGTGCTGCTGTTGGTGACAGATGCTTCTGTGGTTTTGATTTCTGGAGCAGAAGTGCTGATATTGGTGACAGAGCTGCTGTGGTCTTGATTTCTGGAGCTGAAGTGCTGCTATTGGTAGCATGGGCTGCTGTGGTCTTGATTTCTGGAGCTGAAGTGCTGCTATTGGTAACAGATGCTGCTGTGGTTTTGATTTCTGGAGCAGAAGTGCTGCTATTTGTAACAGATGCTGCTGTGGTTTTGATTTCTGGAGCAAAAGTGCTGCTATTGGTAACAGATGCTGCTGTGGTTTTGATTTCTGGAGCAGAAGTGCTGCCATTGGTAACATGGTCTGCTGTGGTCTTAATTACTGGAGCTGAAGTGCTGCTATTGGTAACAGGTGCTGCTGTGGTCTTGATTTCTGGGGAAGAAGTGCTGCTATTTGTAACGGGAGCTGCTGTGGTTTTGATTTCTGGAGCAGAAGTGCTGCTATTGGTAACATGTGCTGCTGTGGTTTTGATTTCTGGAGCAGAAGTACTGCTATTGGTGACAGGTGCTGCTGTGGTTTTGATTTCTGGAGCTGAAGTGCTGCTGCTGGTAACAGGTGCTGCTGTGGATTTGATTTCTGGAGCAGAAGTGCTGCCATTGGTGACAGGTGCTGCTGTGGTTTTGATTTCAGGAACAGAGGTGCTGCTATTGGTAACAGGTACTGCTGTGGTTTTGATTTCTGGAGCAGAAGTGCTGATATTGGTGACAGGTGCTGCTGTGGTTTTGATTTCAGGAACAGAGGTGCTGCTATTGGTGGCCGGTACTGCTGTGGTTTTTATTTCTGGAGCAGAAGTACTGTTGTTGGTAACAGGAGCTGCTGTGGTTTTGATTTCTGGAGCAGAAGTGCTATTGGTAACATGTGCTGCTGTGGTCTTGATTTCTGGAAGTGCTGCCATTGGTGAAGTGCTGCTGTGGTTTTGATTTCAGGAACAGAGGTGCTGCTATTGGTGGCCGGTACTGCTGTGGTTTTTGATTTCTGGTACTGTTGTTGGAGGAGCTGCTGTGGTTTTGATTTCTGATATTGGTGACAGGTGCTGCTGTGGTTTTGATTTCTGGAGCAGAAGTGCTGCCATTGGTAACAGGGTGCTGCTGTGGTTTTGATTTCTGGAGCAGAAGTGCTGATATTGGTGACAGGTGCTGTGGTTTTGATTTCTGGCAGAAGTCCTGCCACTAACAGGAGCTGCTGTGGTTTTGATTTCTGGAGCAGAGTGTGCCATTGGTAACAGGGTCTGTGGTCTTGATTTCAGGAACAGAAGTAGTACTGCTGTGGTTTTGATTTCTGAGCTAACAGGAGCTGCTGTGGTTTTGATTTCTGGAGCAGAAGTGCTATTGGTTACAGGTGCTGCTGTAGTCTTGATTTCTGGAGCAGAAGTGCTGCTATTGGTAATAGGTGCTGCTGTGGTTTTGATTTCTGGAGTAGAAGTGCTGCTGTTGGTAACAGGTACTGCTGTGGTTTTGATTTCTGGAGCAGAAGTGCTGCTATTGGTAACAGGTGCTGCTGTGGTTTTGATTTCTGGGGCAGAAGTGCTGCTATTGGTAATAGGTGCTGCTGTGGTTTTGATTTCTGGAGTAGAAGTGCTGCTGTTGGTAACAGGTACTGCTGTGGTTTTGATTTCTGGAGTAGAAATGCTGCTATTGGTAACAGGTGCTGCTGTGGTTTTGATTTCTGGGGTAGAAGTGCTGCTATTGGTAGCAGGTGCTGATGTGCTGCTGTTAGTAAATGGTGGTGGTGTGGTGGAAACACTGCACCTGAAGCTGGATGGAAAGTCGCAAACTTGTAATTCTGGGTTGAAATGGAGATTAGCTGGGCAATTTTGTAAGTATGCCACACCATTCCATGAACACATGAAAAAAGAATTACAGTCTACTGGGTTCGCCAGAAGGAGGGGAAACTCTTGAGGAGGATTAGGACAAAGGGCAGCAACGCTAGGTGGGGCAGTTACAGGTTCGAGTGGCACAGGTGGTGTTGGATATTCAAGACTAGTACTGTTGGAAATCGGCACAGGTGATGTTGCAGTTTTTTCTGCAACTGTCGTATTTGGGGCAACAGGCGAGGCTGTTGTAGATATGCTGCAGTCTACGTTGGCAGGTGAGTCACAAACTTGTAATGATGGGTTGAAGTATAAAACTGGAGGACAGTGCTGCAAAAAGGCCATATTGTCCCAGGAGCACATGTAAAACGATCTGCAATCTGCAGGATTTGATATGAGCAGAGGGTACTCCCCAGGAGGATTCGGACAAAGAGCAGCAATCTCTGGAGGAGCCGTAAGTGATGGGTAAGCCCCTATTCTTGTCCAAATCACGCTGAGGACAATGGCGCTCAGTAATCTGTGAAGGAGGATATCGAACCTTGAAGCAAGTAGTTAAGAGCTAAGAGTTTTTGGTGAGCAGCGAAAGTCGAAATTATGCATTAAGATTCAGTCTATTTTGCACATTAATTGACGAATTCCAGTTGTAAAGTATGATAAGATCTTATAAATATATACCAAGCTTTTTGGCCCTTCATACTTACGGTAAGCGAATCATCGTGCAGTAATATCTGGTGGAAATGTTCAGCCAAAAAAGACTTCGTTAGTCAGTGAAGATCTCACCACCTGAGTCTGTATTTCAGAGGTCGAAGCAGAACTGGATGGCCGAGGAACGCTCGCTTCTTATATATTAGTTTGCCCACGGTTATTATCCTTTGTTTACATCACTCAGTGACGTTATGGTGATTCATGGGACAATAAATACTCTCACATATCAGTAAAAGTAATACACGATAACGAACCGGCTCTCGCTTTTTTATGATGATAAGAAAACAGGGGATTTAGCCCTCAACCTCTTTGATGCTACGCTTTTCAATTCGAGAGTTTTTGTATCATATTCATATCTGTCGATTATCCGAATTAGGTTCGGGATATGAGAGTATATCTTTATAATCGTTATTGTTATTGATTTACCATCCAAGATTAGAACTAAGACAAAGTCCGCAATTTAGTGAAATACAGCAGTCGTAGTTAGACATAAGGCTAGGGATTTCGAGACATGCTCTACCAGCATTATTATTATTATTATTATTATTATTATTATTATTATTATTATTATTATTATTATTATTATTATTATTATTATGTGCATATATTCATATGGCATAAACCAGCTTCCACAAAACAGAATGCCCCTTTGTGAAAACAGACAAACAGAGCAAAAAGAATGAATTGTAGTATACGCAAACAATAAGCAAGGGGGAAAAAGAAAAATTAAAATCATATCTCACAGGCTTTTGGTAAAATCAAAAGAAGCTTTTCCAGCTAAAATGTCACAAAGAATAACGCCAAACGAATAAAAAAAAAAAAAAAGAACGTGGATTCTGGTTAATCTTCGTTCTCGTTTCACTACCGAGTAAAAACTAATAAAAAGAAAATTATCCTTTCTTAAACAAGTGGGAGATTAGCAACCGTTTTCGGAAATGCTTTTCAGCGCCATCTTGCGATTGACGCAGTTCTACTCCTCCGCGCAATAAGATAACTTGAAATCTCCCCGAATTTCCTTTTGTGATAACTAGGTTCGAATTCTGCGTCTGCGTGCGATAAGGAAATTCTTCTTCGTCAAATGGGATCATTTTTACGATGTAGTTCGAGTCGAATTTGGGTTTATTGCTGTACACATGCGCATTTCATCCTGCTGATATTAGGCAAGTCGGTATCTCACCATTAAAATTGAAATGTAATGGATTTTCCGATACTTCGAGGAAGTGGTATGGCATTTAGTAAATAAAAAAAAATTTTAAACTTTAACTAGAACTATAATTATTACATTTTTCATCATTCCTTTAAAATTATTTGACAGTCAGTAAATTCACTAACAGCACTCTGGAAAGTGTTTCTTCCAATTACTTTTCGTTAATTTCTAATAACCATGAACTTAGACCAATCTCTTCTATTTTAAATAACGAAATTAAAAAATTACACCTCTTGTTGTGTTTTCAAACAGGTAGAGAAATCTATTGACAGTTCGTTAGATGAAAAAAATAAGTTTTTCCTGACCATGAGAAACGAAAACGATGAAACCTCGATACTGAACATATTTTTGCGAACCGGATTAACATGGCACAAAGTATGGTGGTTTGGAGGGTGGGCTGATGAACTCGACAATGGGTCACAGTAAGGCCCAAGACCCATCAGAATATGAAAGTAAAAGTAAATTTTGAGAGTGCATATTCTTGCTAATAATGATAAATAATATATATTGTATACGTTAGATTTTAGACATCGACAGTTCCTCAAGATCCCATAAAACCAGGCTAGCTACAAATAATCTGTAAAATCTATAGGTCTTTGGTAGAAAACATTCAATTCAGTAATGGTTCTAAGATTTTAATGTAAGTCCCCGGTTGTACACGATACCCAATTTCGAGGTTTTCAGCTGCATTCAGCAAGTAAATTCTCGCCATAATGAAAATTCACCATTATACGAAAAAGCATCTATCTCTCTCTCTCTCTCTCTCTCTCTCTCTCTCTCTCTCTCTCTCTCTGTACTATGCAAAATTATCCAAATCTGACTTGAGCTATTGTTGATTTAATATGATGCATCTAGTTTTATTTGTTGTTACCTACTGATGATAAAAATTAACCAAAATACATTTTAAAAAATTCCTGCTAAAAATCCTTCTCACAAGGAAATGGCCTTGAACAGCAAGTGGTATAGGTAAGGTCCCATAGTTTAGTTTATCTTCCTGGAAAGAAACAAAGGCTAACTGGCATTTGGCTTTTAGAAAAATAATTAATCTCTTCGCCATTATCAATAATTAAGCATGGCAGTGATACAAAGAAAACTACTCTAAATTATACCTTTGATTATGAATTGAGATATTTGTAAAACAGGAGAATGAATTACGAATGAAAGCCCCTGAGTGTTTGCATAGAAACCATTGTGTGTTTATGCTTTACAAATAAAACATATAAACAATGCAGCTGAAAGCTCACTGTATAATAATACAATGAACCAGATCCAAAACCAGTTTAAGTTACTTTAATGATATTTTATCGCAAACATAACGATTTCGCTCGTGCTGGAAAGTATTTACAGTAGACAATCAAAGCATTCCCCAAAACATGCAAAATACATCTATACCAAAAATAAATTATCTTTCAGGAATTTTTTAAAAATAGGAGTAATGAGCGATTAGAACTAATTTCGTTTAGAAAAACAAGTTTTCCGTCTAATTGAAAAAACCAACTTTGATTATGCCGTATTTCCATGTCAAATCGTATTGCAATGAATCTATATGCTATTATTTCTCTCTCTCTCTCTCTCTCTCTCTCTCTCTCTCTCTCTCTCTCTCTCTCTCTCTCTCTCTCTCTCTCTCTCAAAATTAAATATACCCATAAACCCATGTAAAATGGTGCAATTATGCCTATAGAGTATTTTTATCTAGTAAATTTTCTATAGAATATCTATTGTATTTTTATCCAGTAAATTTTCTATAGACTATCTATTGTATTTTTATCCAGTAAATTTTCTATAGACTATCTATTGTATTTTTATCCAGTAAATTTCTATAGACTATCTATTGTATTTTTATCCAGTAAATTTTCTATAGACTATCTATCTGTTACTTGAATTAATTAAAAACAACATTACAGCATTTTGAAGAAATATTTTACATAAATATCAGGACTATCTTAATACTATTAATCCTCTTCAGTGAGTGCGCATACTAAATGAATCAAAACATAAAAAAAAATCATAAAATCATTACTGTTTACTTTGAAGAAAATGAATAAAAACACAAGTTACATTTGGCTTTAGAACATCAACAGAAAAATATCATTAATGTTTTGGAAAACGAGTCTAAATTTCGTGCTTCAACAACAAGCATTCCAGACACTGTAAATTATTCAGCTGACGTCATTCGTCTAATGTCATATTCTTTTCAAAGGTCATAAAATAAACCGAAATATATTCTTGGGGTGTTTTTTGAGGATTTGAAATATATTTTATTTCCCTCTCACCGATTTTCGCTTTTTTTTAAAGGGAATTTTTTTTTTTCAGTTTAATTAAACTTGCTTTGCAAGTTCGTGACCTTTCATTAACATTCCATATGAACGTTAGTGCTCTGAATAATAATAATAATAATAATAATAATAATAATAATAATAATAATAATAATAATAATAATAATAATAATAATAATAATAATAATAAGCTCTACTTGTCACAGTCACAAAGACCTTTTAGTTTTCTTCCTTTATTTAGGTATATTTACTTGTGTTAGCAGTGAATCAAATGAGCTGAAATACGAATATCCCCCTTTGTGGTATTATTGGTTATGATCTCTCTACTCTAACGTAATGCGCGTGGGTTCAAATCCAGTATTTCCCGGTTGGATTCAGTGCTTTTGGAGGTAAGCTTATCCAAATAAAGTGAGGAAATCAGGATGTTACGTGTTTACGTGTTTCTGTAAAATAGTAATGAAGTTAATTTCATGAAAGTTATTATTTTCATAAATCAAGAGACTAAGACTGAATTTGGTAGATGGGGTTTATATTATACAAACATGACAGTAACAATAATTTTCCATAATTTCAAAAGTAGGATTAGTGATGAAATATATTATTATTATTATTATTATTATTATTATTATTATTGATGTATGAATTGTAAAATATTAATAATATAAACGCATGAATAGCATTCTTCTTCTTTTAACGTGCTTTTATTCCCATTTTTGTATGGGGTAAGCACGATGCCTTCTTTTGAAGGACTTTTTGATTAGACCTGTGGTCTCGATTATTATTATTATTATCATTATTATTATTAGTTCGAGATTGAGATGTTTGTTATGTTTTTAGAAGGTGTTGTATGAATTGTAAAATATTAATAATATAAACGCATGAATAGCATTATACACATAAAATTTATACGTACGCAAATACAGAATGTGAGAAACAATGATTCAGAAGAATGAAAGCAAATATACATTAACAAATAAAATAAACTTTATAGTAGTTAAATAAATGAATAAAAAAAAGGAATGCCTGAAGTGGTCATTTCCATTTTACACTACATTAATAATCATGATTTTGTAAAAAGCACAGTATTCACAACACAGCAAGAAATATCTTTCTACGCCTGGGAAAAAGATAATGAAAGACATATGGTACAAAGCAATGCGTTATCTCGTTGATGACGTGCAGAGGCGATAGAGTGAGTGTCCTTTTGAAATGAGGCTTAAGGGAGAAGACCAAGAAAGCTGCTTTGTACAAAATCATGATTACTAATGTAGTGTAAAATGGAAATGACCACTCAAGGCATTCCTTCTTTATTAATTTATTTAATTACCTCTTTATGAACCTATTTATTTATTTATTTTGAGGGTGAGGGTCACATGAATGTTCCAACAATAGCGGAATAGGTGCTCTAAGGAAATCGATGAAGATTGGTGTAGCTTCGGAAGATTTGACCTTCCCGAATGCCTTTTTCCATCTGCCATATCTCTCTTCTTCCGTCAAATGATGCTAAATAAATCAGGAAATCCCGAAAACGAATCATCCGGAAGCCGGAAATCCTCAAGGAAATATCTTATCACCGCGAGGGATTTTAGATTACGCCATTTCTTATCTCTTTCGTAGATCAAGACCGTCGTATAGCGTCACCTCAAGGAAATGGTTTTTAGTACATTTTTCTACTTATTTGTCTCTGCTGACAAAATTTGGAGTATTTCTTCTGCTTCCGTTTTCAGGACATTCAAGGAGCTGGTCTGCCTATCCGTTTTGCGCATGCGCGAGGGGAGGAAGAGTTAAGCCCCGTTTTTTTTTTTTAATCCTTACTTTCACCTATTTCTCCAGCTTAGCTGTCACACTCCTCTAACTTATTTATGAACAAATCCCTCTGGCACGTCATTTAAGTCAAAAGATATCGCAGCGATCTTTTTTTTTATTTCAAAAACGTTCGCAAATCTAACAGAAATGCAATTTGTTATTGTCAACCATATGGAAAACGTCAAAGTGTCAACGATATAAAATGTGAAATGATTTAAAACAACCAAAAGTAACGAATGTCATTTTTTTCCCGTCGGGCAGCTCCGAGGCAAGTCATGGTTTATTCAGTGGATCGGTGCTGGAATATCGGAATATTTTGCATGTAAAGGGAACTGACACAAGCAAAAGGGAATGCCTACAAAACGATGAGTTCCGAGGTTAGATAGATAGATATTCACGCCACAGACATGTGTATATTGTACACACATGTACGCGCGCGCACGTGCGTGTGCTTGTTTGTGTAATTAGACGCATAGGCCTACACCATAATGGAGTTTAAAGTACAGTATAAAAAACAATTTTTCAACATTTAAAGAGCATTACTGTCTTCCACAGAGTATCTAAGAAACAAGCAGTGTAGAGTGTAGAGCATGGTTTCCTAACCAATCTTTAACATTTAAACAGCATTACTGACTTCCACAGAGTAATAGTCCCTCTGTCTGTTTCAGTGTCTTGCTGTGGCAGCGCCCACTGACAGAACGACGCGACAGAGAGATCCGGCTAACACCGAGCTCAGGATTCGTGGCGGGAGGCGAAAGAGATTGACACATCAACAAGACTTAGTGACAAAGCAGCCTGTTTGAATTCTTCTGCGGAAAACCGCCAGAGTTGGAAGTGAATCACATCCAGCTGAAGGCGAGACAGAATCCAATCAAACTGCCTTTCGGTAGGGCGTATATTTCCAGTATGTAAATTATGTTTGTTTATTTATCTATTTATCTTTAGTCGCCAGATGCTAAATGATTATTTAATGCACTCACCAAACGTAACGTTTATTGGTCTGTGTATGACCAGTATTGTTGAGAACACTGGGCTCGAAAGTTGGATATGAAAGTAATGATGAACATCAAAAATTTCCCCATGAACTCTTGTAGGATTCCCGTTGTTATGAGAAAGGCTATGAAATTTATTATCCGTGAAATTTTTGGTAAATTTTCCTTGTTATATTTTTATGCTTTTCCTTGCCTCTCGTTGCTGACTTTTCATTAAATTTTACATCCACACTACTCTTATATTCATGCACAGGATATTATTGAAGCTCCACATCCTGACTTGACTGAAATGACAAAACAGGACAGTGTTGCCGAAACGTGGAAATGTGGCCTCCTGTGTGGGAGTTTTCATGCACAAGATGATCATGTACAGAAGTGGGGTCTTCATTTGACTGTCGGCCACACGAAGTGTGGAAAAAATGTCCACACTCCTTTTAGGAGTTTATTGTGCTTAAAGATATTATTTTCTTATGTTATGTCATTCATTTACCTATATTCTCGGTCATTTGTCACACATATATATATATATATATATATATATACATATATATATATGTATTTTTTTTTATAATAATGACTGATTTATCACTGTGACATAAAGGTGTCTGAGGCGAAATGAAAAAGGCCACAGTTAGACCCGAATGGGTACAAAGAGAATGAGTGTTTAAACTGTTTTCCTGCTCAGCTCGTAAACGAAGAATAACAGGTCTTTGTTGCTGTGGTTCATAAAGATCTTTTCCTTTGTT
>NC_089754.1:45189770-45194770 GCF_040412425.1 Macrobrachium rosenbergii
TGCTTAAATTATAATATAACACCGTGAAATCTTTCTGCATTGCTTCTTTTTCATCTCGCTAGTGTACATGTCCCGTCTAAAAGGACGGCGTAATTTTGCATGTGCGCTGTGATTTGAATATTTCATGTTATATTCTGTTACTCTGCATTTCCGTTTTTTTTTCTTTTCTTTTTTATTAGATTTTGTGGTAGTCGAACGTGAAGTTCTGTCAATTATTTGTGCTCCGTTTATAAATAAAAATATGTTAATGCACATTCAGTTTTTTTATTATTCTCTTCCTGCCCACTGGCGCTTGAACCAGACTCTTATATTTCAGAAACGTCATTTTTAATGACGTAACGAAATCAGCTCTACTTTAACCTTCCTCCTTATATATACCGCATACATAAACTCCTTCAAAAAAAAAAATCTAGAAAACTAACCTTTAAACATTCCCATAAAAAACTGTTATCCCAAGAGAAGCCATGATATATATAAGCCCAGCCATCTCTAATCCTCCCAGGAAAAGGTACCTAGGAAATAATCTCTTATTGACAATTCATTATTCTGGAAGTAGGTTGTGTTTGCTCTATTCCGGGGTGAAGAGGAATGTCCGTTGTGACAGCGAGATGATGGGGGACCAGAGAGATGATATTCATCCCGTACTTCGACGAGATTTGAATATTCGTCCTTTATTGCGACGAGGATTGAATATCTATCTCGTGCCACCACGGAGGTTGAATATACATCCTATACTGGTTCGCGGGTAGGGTCGCTAGTGTCGTGACATGCCGCTCAGATGTCGGGAGTTCGCGCCTCCCCCAAGACGATGAAAAAATCACTGGCTCTTTGTCTTGATCAGTTACTGCCGCAGTGTGGGGTCTGTGGTGGGAGGTTGAAACCATCATTCTTTGGAAGCTTGAATTTCAAGTCATTGGCCCCTGTGTGCTTGTTCCATGTGAATAGGTTTCATCTACGGAAATAACAATAATAATAATAATAACAACAATATACCACAATGAGGGTTGAATATTCTCCCATACCGTAAAGAGCATTGAATATTCACCCCTTAATTTGAAATACATCCCATACCATAACGAGGATTTAATCATTCGATATCATAATATATGTTGAATACTAACCTTATATTCGTCATGTACCCCAATTTAGGATGAATACTCTTCACCCTCTGTAATATGGGATGTGTATGCATCTCTATCTTTATAAAAACAGATTATTCTTCTGATGACATAACAAAGGCTGAATATTGTTCTCATACTATAAAGGGAGTTGAATATTCCCCTGTGGCTTCTCCCACCAAATTAGATATTCATCACGGACCGTAACAAGGATTGAGTATGTACATTCCAAACTGTACTGAGGACTGAATAGTCATTCCACTCGATACTAAAGACTGAATTTAAGACATTATTCATCACATTACATAAAGAGCACTGAATATTCATTTATAAATATTCATTATAAATATTCATCGATATTTCAACGGCATAGAATATTTATAACATGTAAGGAATTTGCTTTTACTTTTAGGAAGACAGAACATTTTTTTATCCAAGGCTAAATCTTGATCACGTACCGTAATGCGAACTGGGTCTTCTTACTGACCCATCACCTGACAATAATTCATCTTCTACTATAATGAAATCTAAATAACTATTCTGTGGTATACCAAGAACTGAGTACTCATCATGCGTCGTAAAGTCTTAAATATTCCTCTGCCCAGTAACCAGCATAAAGTATTCATTTCATAATGCAATCATTTTGAATATTCATCCTCTGCTGTAAAGACGAAGGAATATTCATCACTATCCATGAATCGTATTGAATAGTTTTCTACAGAGTAATGTATATAAGATTATTTATCCTATACAGTGACTATAGCACAATATTCATTCCATACTGTAACAAAGTTTGAATAATCATACTTTCTTGTAATGGGTGTTGGATAATCATTACGTATCGTAATATCTGGCAAATATTCTTCTCGTACGGAACAGAATATTCAGCAGCTTCGTAAGAACCCAGATGTCTCTGAAACCTGGAAACAAACCTTAGTTCTCTATTGCAAGCAACAATGAGTCATAATGGCGCTCGAATTTCAGTAGACCAACCTCGAAACGACCTGACTGGCATAATTTATCTGTTTCAGCTGGTGCTTTTATGTGAATATTCATGTGTTTGTGTATTTGCTTTTCGTTTATTTATTGGTTATTTCCATATGTTTTGCACCGTATCACCTCATCTGTTTAAAACTGCTCGTGTTTCACGTTATTTTTTGTATTATGTAAGTTGAAGAAAGCTTCTTTTTAAGGCTTGCTAAGCAGTGTGTTTTTTTTTTACCATTTCTAAAGGTGTGTTGGTAAATGTTTGACAAAAGTAAATTTAAGTAATAACAATATCAAATAAGTGGACTAGGCAGATTTTAACGGGAAACAGAGTAACAATGAGCTCTCCACTAGATGAGCAAAAAGACAAAAGTGTAATTTTTAGCTCCAAGCGAAATAAGAAACGTCACAAAAAGCATTATGAACTCCACCTTAAATGAGAAGCGGAACAAAACAAGTAAAAAATGCACGGAAGTTTCTTCTGCGCAATCGAGTTTTGTGTACAGCATATAATCAAGCCTACCGAAAACAGATGTATCTTTCGGTGGTCTAGGTATAATGCTGTATGAGCCGCGTCCCATGAAACTTTAACCACGGCCCGGTGGCGGCCTGGCCTATATCGTTGCCAGACGCACCATTATGGTTAATTTTAACCTTAAATGAAATGAAAACTACTGAGGCTAGAGGGCTGCAATTTGGTATGTTTGATGATTGTTGGGTGGATGATCAACATACCAATTTGCTGCCCTATAGCCTCAGCAGTTTTTAAGATCTGAGGGCGGACAGAAAAAGCCCGGACAAAGCCGGCACAAGTTTTCTTTTCAGAAAAATAAAACGCAGAAATGTTTCGCACAGGCAAAACGATATCAAGAGATAAATAAGTGTTATCGATCCGCTTATCTTTTGATTAATTCTCTCGTCGGTTCTCATCAGTCTATCTATGCATTTCTTTAGAAAAAACGAGACTGGTCATAAAAGGAATTCAGAATGTGAAACCACACTCATTCACCATTTCTTTATTTTCAGGAAAATTCAATCACAGTTTTTCAATTTTACGTAACGTATACGCACACATGTATGTTTAATATATATATATATATATATATATATATATATATATATATATATATATATATATATATATATATATACATATATATATGTGTGTATATATATATATATATATATATACATACATACATATGTATATATACATATATACATATATGTGTGTATGCGTGTAGTGGGGTGTCACAAGATAAAAGGAATTATGCAAATTTTATGATTAATATATTTTTTAAATGATAAAGGTTCTAAAGCTTCTAATACCTTCCCGTTCCCGTGAAAGACAATTCCTTTTGGTTTATTGGAGCATCCATAGAAATCGGATCGTATAATCAAAGTCTAAGGTGGGAAGTTCTATTTTGGGATTAGTGGGTGTTTCTCTTCTGACCTCTCTCGTGAAATGTGACCCATATCTATTCTTTATTTTAAGATTTAATTAATATTGTAATTAAGCGTCTATTTCACGTTTCAATAAGTGAGATATATTTCTCAAGTTTTGTATACAATGAGCTAGCGAAAACTATATCATACCCCAAATTTGTATGTGCTTTGATTATTTCATCAATATAAACAACTTGATTTAGCAGAGTATCAAAAGATGAAAGGAGGAATAAATAAAACAGGAGAGAGAGAGAGAGAGAGAGAGAGAGAGAGAGAGAGAGAGAGAGAGAGAGAGAGAGAGAGAGAGAGCGAAGCCTGCAATATTCTTAGTTAATTACAGAGAGATATCACAGAAAGCCCTTTATGCACCAATATGATTTGATCTATTTCTCGTCTGCCATCTATTGATTATCTGCTTCGGTTCCTATTTCTTAATAGAGCTCCGTCCCCAAAGCTCACTCCTCCTTAAAGCTGGCGAAGGGACGAGGGCTATGGAGACACGCACGCACACACACACACATACTTCATCAACATTACAGCCTTCTCCAAGAGCACACACAAAAAAGTTCCAGCTTAGAGTTACTTCCCTCATTTATGAGAAAATGTGCTACTCAAACTTGACATTGACTTAGGGAATCTTTTACGAGGGGCGATGTGTCAAGAGAGGACCCGAGAAGCCAATGGAGTGAGTGAGTGAATGAGTTTCCTAATCAAAAGAAGCACTTAAAGAGGACAGGAGAAAATCTTTATGGTTCAGAAGCCATTGGGATGAGCAAACTAATGATGGTTTCTAGGCCAGGACCGAAGAAGAAAAATAAAAAAAGGAAAGAGAGGAAGAGGAATGGTCTGGCTTAATCACAAAAACTGATAGACAATTTGACTCTTAAAGATTATCAGTCAGAAAAAACAGAAGCAGGGAGAGAACTCCGAAAGCTGGCAGTGGAGGAAAGGGAACTGTCGTTGAACCATGCAATCAGAGATAAGCGATTTTTGGATAGTTTGTTTACGGAAGAGGCGATGATGACTGGTCTATATTTAGAGTATAGGGATATCGGAATTGCAACCGTAAAGGAAGTTACCTTTATCGCAAGGGGCACATTACAATGAAGCAAACTGTACGGACTAAAGTGAAATCTGAACTATACAGCAAGTACTCATTTTTCAAGAACTTCTGGTTTTCTTTCCCTTTTGTTAACAAGTTGAAATAGAAATAATAAGAACAAATATTATCTGCTTATTTGCCCACTTTCTAAATCATCAGTAAAGAGAATGTGTGTATGTGTATAACTATATATATATATATATATATATATATATATATATATATATATATATATATATATATATATATATATATATATACACACACATATATATATATATATGTGTGTGTGTGTGTGTGCGCGCGCCCGTGTGTGTATGTGTGGAATGGCTACAATTACGCCAATA
>NC_089754.1:45199770-45202270 GCF_040412425.1 Macrobrachium rosenbergii
ACTTAGGATACTAAAGACCTATTCTTACAGAAAAGCTCAATAGACCATCAGGAGCGAACGCCTAATGCTTTCCCTCGCCTATCATCAAACCCTAGCAAAGGAATGATACAGTTTCAGAAAGTTTGTGATGCTTACAGCAATTTTGTTGCCTAAGCCATTCGTTCTTGAGAAATGATTCACATGAACGAATTCTTCTATATCATACTTTGTCTGGATATGATGAAACACAAATGACCAATGTTACAGCACTTGAATGAATGAAAAACAAATAATTGGATATCCTCGATGTACCTGAAATGTCATATGCCTCCTCATACTGTTTTGTGTCAATAAACAATTAAATGACATCGAACAACGTATCTGTAATTAAAACCAAGCCTTCCTCCAGCAGCATTAGGAATCGTGACGGGTAGGAAAGCCATATAATTAATGACAGAGCCCCAAATCACCTGTAGGTAATCAAATACTATAGATCTATTGATTTTGGAAACCCAGTCATTCCTCAGCATTGCCCCTTCTCTTCATAATTATAGTGGCTTCTGGTCCTTGCATTGTTTAAGCTTCCCTTGTCGTTTCCTTTATGATAGCCTAAATTGTTTACATTGTTATTATTCTATTAAATATTGGGGAATCTATATTTAGTATATCTTAAGCAGACATATATATATATATATATATATATATATATATATATATATATATATAGAGAGAGAGAGAGAGAGAGAGAGAGAGAGAGAGAGAGAGAGAGAGAGAGAGAGAGAGAGAGAGAGAGAGATTACCTAAAATATACTACAGATAGATTCCCTACATTAATAGAATAATGATATGTAAATAATTATTGTCTGTGCGCATGTATATCTGTACACATGTATATACATGTATATGCACTGTATATATATATATATATATATATATATATATATATATATATATATATATATATATATATATATAGTAGAAATATGATCAGGTATGTGTGCATTCACACAAACTTATAATATTTTTCCTGATACACTAGTTTACAGAAACCGATTAACACGAACCTCATTATTCGACCAAAGTAACTGGCTAAGGGAAATATCCAAACGTTTTAACTTGAGTTTAACTCACAATATATATGCCGAGAGGAGGTCACACGCCCATCTTCCCTCGTGACGCTACATTAGCCATGAAGCCCACCATCCCCCACCCCGTGGAATAATGGGGAGGGGTCCCACACCCCACCCTTCTCGCAACCTACCACACTTGAATTTAGGTTCATGGGCCGGAGTCACGGTCGATGAAATTTTCCATACTAAGTCTAAATAAAAAGGAAATTTCTCCCTTCTATTCTGTATCGTGGAAAATCATTATTTTCCATGTTGCCTTTTGTGCTTGTTCAGGCTAGCAAACATTTCCTAAAGCAACTCCCAATTAGAGGATAATATTAATATATATATATATATATATATATATATATATATATATATATATATATATATATATACATATATACAGTATATATATATATATACATATATATAATATATACTGTATATGTATCTATGTATATGTATGTATATATATGTATATATATATATATATATATATATATATATATATATATATATATATATATTATAAATATATATAATACATATATTTATTTATGTATATATATGTGTGTGTGCAACTATGTATGTATGCATGTTTAAAACCTCCAAACTACCTTTTATTACAGTCTTCATACACATTTTACTTTCAAACAGTGCTTTCACACACCCCACTTTTAAGTTTCAGAGACAATGTTCATAAAAGTCAACCTCTTCCAATCATCCACATGTTGCGGTATTCCCTTTGTAACAGCCATTAATTCCCGGTGCCTTTCCATCCTTTAATAACGAAACTCTGTCTTTACGTCCTGGCCAGACATTTGCACAAGTATTCTTAGATTTACCCCAACCCATTCCACTTTTGCATTATTTGGTTTTGCCTCTCTGTATTCCTCTTCATTAAACTGTGATGCCCTAAAATGGAAAACTGCATTATCTACAAAATTTTCGAAATTGAGATATGCCACCTATTGGGCTCGTGAAACACTAATACACAAGTTACTGCAGTTTCAGAATGATTCTTCAATGCTTTAATTAGGGGGTCCCATTTGCAGTATCTGCAGAATCAGTAGTAAGGCAAGGAAAAACTGCAGTATCTACCATTTTTCTGTTTTGTATTTTTGCAGATACTGCAGTCTTCCATTTTAGGGCAGTGTTGGAATTGCACAAGTATCAACCTGTAACTATGAAATGTTTTCTCGCTAAGATTAGCTTAGTACGATTTTTTCCTTGAAACATTTACATAAATTCAACTCTATATTTCCATTATAGTCCTTTCTTTTCTTTTTCTCTTGCACTTTGTTCTTGGCTATCTCTTGGATAACAATACATAATGTTTTCTTCATTTGTGCATCTGCACTTAACAGTATCTTGTGTTTTTATATAGTCTCTAGTTTCATTCATCATCC
>NC_089754.1:45209770-45229770 GCF_040412425.1 Macrobrachium rosenbergii
CGTGAAGATTAACAACTATTCTGTGGATTTTATCTATTTTAATTTTTTTGTAGTGTAAAACATAGTGATGTATTTCCTGCTAGCCCAAGTTCAAATGTACTATTAAAAAAATTATTTATTTATTATGAGTTTTATCTGACTTCTGTTACACACTTATTTTGTCGTTAAACTCATTTCCTTTCGTTTAATCTACTTCAGCCACAATTGCAGGTAACATCCAGTCTCTAATTTTGACGAAGACTAAACAAATTAGTCTCATTTCATGACAAGTCTGCTCCCATCACTCATATCTGGATAATTTGCCTGAGTAAGAACCTGACCATTCTATCTCCTGACGACCTTTTTTATCAGCGACCCTCGCCAATGGATAACCTTCGTTCTACCCCCCTCTACATCAAAGATGACGTTGTCTTGTCCATGAGTCCTCGGGGAATACTGGGCTTCCTAATATGCTAATGCAGTGATTAGTCTGGCTCTATCCTAATATTTTTTTTTTTTTGCAGTTGCAGATTAGTCTGATTTCTCAGATATATAGGTAATCGTGTTAAGTGAGTTTTATATTTGTATTTTACAGTTACATTCTTTTCTTAGAGCTGTAGCTTTGGCTAACTCTATTAAGATTTTGGCTTGAATATACATTTTTTGTTCAAAGCTTTGGTACTTGAGTATATCGGATGGATTACTCTCTTTAAGGCAATTGGTTTATGTGGTTCATATTTTTTGTAAGGCTGTAACCATATAGCTCTCTCTACTTTTTATGCCTGTATAAAAAAGGATCACTCTTTTGAAGGAATGAACTTCGTATTTAAATGTATGGGAATAATGTTGTCAAAATGAAGAGGTGGCAAAATAGCTTAATCTTTACCTGAAATTTAACTTGATATTTTTCTCTGTATTTCACACACACACACACACACACACACACGCTCTCTCTCTCTCTCTCTCTCTCTCTCTCTCTATATATATTATATATATATATATATATATATATATATATATATATATATATATATATATATATATATATATATATATATATATATATATATATATATATATGAATATATATATATATATATATATATATATATATATATACTTTAAGACACTTAGGAGGTGCTGGCTCTCCAGATCCCAAGAAAACTTTTGGAAAGAGGCTGATAGTCCTATTCCCTTCTGCATAAGACTGGTTGCCACCAATAGTCGTCACCTAACTTCTAGGCTCCTAACTCAAAGTTTAGGTCAACAAAGACCCAAAAAAGTTTTAGAAAATGTGCACCAAGAATTCCGAAGGGCTCAGTAACCAAAGCCAGGACCTTTCCCTGGTGAGGTGAGCATACTAACGACGAGGAAAGTGGGTGGCACCAGACTGGTAGAGCCTTTCCAGGAATGCGGTTGCTAGCCCCATGCCCTTTTTCTTTTCTTAGGTGTCGTTAGTACCCAGTTATAGCTGGGTCGACTAGTAGGCGGCAACCAGGGATCAAACCACCGATCGGACCTTACAAACATGAGCCCAGGGCTCTTGCACTGCTGAGAGTTGGTAAAAATCCTAGTAAAGCCTTTTTCTTTACTATAAGACAGGAGTATTAATGTTATCTGCATTTATACTTTTTATAGTAAATCCTTTGTGTAAAAATCGTTCAGAAAAATTATTTTGCTCCTTGGCCTCCGTAATCTTCCGTTCACTCACTTTCACTGTGAGCTTTTCAAGCATCATTGTGACCCACTGCTATTCACGCCAGACTCATGGTGACTACTGCAAGCCTCATTTATGACATATCAGTGATCCTCGCCCCTAAACCTTCTAGATTGCATATTTCCTATGACTGAGTGGTGACGAAGGAACCCCCTCTTATCACTTGTTTCTTTCTTAAATTTGGAAATCTCATAAGTCTTAGTTCTCTCTCTCTCTCTCTCTCTCTCTCTCTCTCTCTCTCTCTCCATGCATCTAGAAAACACTTTAACCTTCTCTTAGGTATTGCTTCGTAATGCCTAAGGGATTGATTGATTGATTGATTGATTCGGTACACTGAATCAACCAGCTACACTGGCAGCCGATATATTTGAAAACCTCGAGGGAATTCAAGAGGAAATCCAGTAAGCATCAATTCTCGTTTCTCTCATTTTGTTTCCTTACACTGAGCTGTTTCATTAAGTCATTTTGTGAGCCTCGCTTGTTCCTTATAGCGCATGGCATTGTAGGAATAATTTTTCGTATCCCATTCCAGTTATTATAACGAATACCTTAGATTCTGAAGTACATTACTTATTAGTTCTCTAATTCAAGGGCAGCTTCTTCTCGTGCATCTCTCTCTCTCTCTCTCTCTCTCTCTCTCGATTTTTCCTTTTTCCCCTCAGCCTCCATTTTCCCCTCCGAACACGTCACCGCAGGTCACGTGACTCGGCCGCCGACTATATAAACACGGAGCGGCAGCTTTAAAGACAGCAGACGCTTACTGGACGCCACACGGGAGACACCTCACAGTCTCCTGTCACCCAGATCGAGAGCAACCACACCCTTTTCGGATTCACCGACAACTAAGCAACCATGGTTAGTGGGCCCTTGTAAAACTATGTATTTTCCGCAGAGAAGAATCGATTCCGGCGAACTTAGTAACCGTGGTTAGTGATACCTTATACCAAGAATTTCCACATCCAGTATCGGGAGTGTCATTCTTTGTGTTAATTTAAAATCCATAGTTAGTGATTCGTTATCAACCCACGAATTTACACTGGCGGTAACTAAGTCAATATTCTGCGATCCTTTGTAAACTTCAGTATTATCTCTCGGGGGAGTCACTTCTTGCTGTATCTAGACCATCTTGGTTAGTGTCCTTTCACAAACCCGTGTGTTTTCACTAAAGAGAGTTTCATTTCTTACGATAACCAGTCAGTTTAATGCAAAATTCAGAAGTCGAGCGAAATCTGTCAACAATGGGAGCTACAGTTATTTTTTCTTTAAATTGTGCAACTTGTTAGCGATACAGTAGAAGCCCATTTAGGGCAGTACCACGGTGTATTTTTTAAAAAGGATTGTATACATGCATATATATATATATATATATATATATATATATATATATATATATATAAATTCATATGTATATATACTTCTATATATATATATATGTGTGTGCGTGTACATATAAATATATATGCTTTCACTATTAGGAGGGTCTGAATGCAATGTTAACTACATTTTTACAGGGTTCGTGTAAGAAAAATATGATATTGGATGTGACTGTCTATGAGAACGTTAGTTTCTCTCTCTCTCTCTCTCTCTCTCTCTCTCTCTCTCTCTCTCTCTCTCTCTCTCTCTCATATTTATAAATGTGGATCTGACTGGCAAATGTGCTAACAAACTCAGCCCTAAAAATGAATGCAAAGACTTGTAACATACCTTGGAAGTCTTGTGCAAGCAGCACTGGGTCCCAACGAGACCTGACAAGCTTGAGTGAGTGAGTGTACAGTAGAAGCGACAACTATTTTTGATAAATCGGTTCTGTTTCGACAATTAGAAGTGACGCTTCAAGCTCAACTTATGGATCAAAATCTAAGGATCTTTTTTACTTTAATTTATTCTTTATTAATAATTTTCTATATCACTGTATTTATATTCATATACAAAGTGCGCAGATAGAGTTACTTTTAAGGAAAACGATAATTCTTATCAGAAAATAGTGGATTCCTTATGTTATGTGCGATAACGTATTCCCTTTATTTACATGACCGTATATCTTAATCAATCCATATGCTAACGTGCCCGCGCATGCGTTATTCACATGCACACCCACGATATATATATATATATATATATATATATATATATATATATATATATATATATATATATATATATATATATGCGTGTGTGTGTGTGTACGAGTCATGCATGTGTATAGTTAAGTGCACGCCCACCTTGTATCAAAATGAAGACAAGCTTTGGCTACCAGTAGAAATCAATGACTGCAACTGCAATGTCAATTGATCCTCGAGTTTTCTTTAATGGACAAAGGGTCTCTTCACATCAATTCATTTCTCAGCCTCTGTAATTACTCGCTGTCTTAATGACGTCCAGGGGCTTTTTTTTTTCTTTTAGTGAGTGCGCTTGAATGTTTAACATGAGATTAGCTGCGACCGTCTATTATTATCATGAGAGAGTTAAATTTAGTGCTGAAGGGAGGCCCTCATTCCCCAGACTTGTACCCGTTCAATACCTGTATTATATACTTATTTTTATTATTTTTGTTTCGTGTATTTTCGTATTAAAAATCATTGAGGGTTCCTGAATATGTGATCATTATTCCTCTGCAGACAAATTCCCAAGGACTTTATTCCTTCTATCTGTTTGTCCCGTCTGTCTGTGTGTCTGTCCGTTACGCTTTAACGTGTATTTTTTTAAATCATGCGCCTCTACTTCTCATAAGAGATAGCTCTAGAAAGTGTTAAACTTCCGGTTCTCAGCGACGTGACTGGCCCCAAATTCCCTTCTC
The DNA here is from genome assembly GCF_040412425.1 of Macrobrachium rosenbergii. Lineage (NCBI taxonomy): Eukaryota > Metazoa > Arthropoda > Malacostraca > Decapoda > Palaemonidae > Macrobrachium > Macrobrachium rosenbergii. Next base: position 45,214,264 of record NC_089754.1, read on the forward strand.
CAACCTAGCTGCGACCCACAACAGTCGAAAAATAAATAAGTATACCTTACAGTCGAACTTGGGAACTCTTGACGGTGGGTTAGCTATCCTAACAACGGAATTATGAGGTTCAAATGCAATTAATATTATTATTCAAGACGTACAATTTCCTATGACAAAATAATTAGAGGACTTTAATTCTCGCAGTTTCGCCAAATATAACACCCGTATGTGTGTGTGTGTGTGTGTGTGTGAGAGAGAGAGAGAGAGAGAGAGAGAGAGAGAGAGAGAGAGAGAGTCAAATTCTGAAGCGCTGTATTGATTTGCCACGAGTGTTCATCGGCATTCGGAAATGAACAACTCTCCGAGTTCTGTTGCAAAGGATTCGAGTCTGGATTGTTATGCATGGGTGATTTTTTTTCGTTTATTAGGAAACATTTTCCATTTCGTATTCTTTCAGCTTTGTCTTTTGGTCTATTTGAATAAGTACACGTGCAGTTTAAACGTACTCAGTTTTACCACCCCTCCACTATCATTCAAATTGTGTTTACTTTCGAAGCACAAAAAGAAACAAACGAATTAATTGATATATAAATACATCAGTGAAATAGTACAAACAAAGCGAATGCAAAAGGGCGTGGCTTACATATTAGTCGAGAACTCGAGGGTTAACCAACCTCTTTGATCTTTTGATCAAACCCTTTTCTTCCAGAATGGAGAATTCCCAACTTCCTCTGTGTTTCCCGAATCCCTGAATCTGCCCTTTTGTGGTAATTCTGTGGTTTCACTTGGACTTCACAGTATGGTGGTCCAGAGTACAAACCGTGCTCATGGCTTGACAGATTTCACTGGGAATACGACCTTACCTGTACTGTGATCTAGGAATGGAATGGAATGCAGAATTTAGGCCAAAGGCCAAGCGCTGAGACCTATGAGGTCATTAAGCGCTGAAAGGGAAACTGAGAGTAAAAAGGTTTGAAAGGAGTAACAGGAGGAAGACCTCGCAGTTACGCTATGAAACAAATATTAGAGAGGGTGGATAGCAAGATGGAAGAAAGAGAATATGTATGGGAGTACAGTAAAAGGAATGTAAGGGGTTGCAGCTAAGCGCCGAAGGGACGCTGCAAAGAACCTTAAGTAATGCCTACAATGCACCGCGTGAAGTACACTGACGGCGCTACCCCCCTACCGGGCCTGTGGACCATGAATGGGGATTATAGATTTTGGAAGGTTGTAATTGTCCCTCTTCCACACTAACGGCAATCCCAACGTGGCCATTAGCAGATTCTAGGGGTAATCTAAAGACCTAAAAGCCGACTTTGATACTCTTAAACATATTCTAAAAGGCTTTTTATTTTTTTCAAGCTCCCTGTTCTGTTTCCGTGACTGCAACCACTCAGACCTGTCATTATTGACTTGGCGACAGTCAGCAACGACTGTGGGGGGAAGGGCCAAGGCTGCCAAGTGCCACTCTCTCTTTTCGTGTGTTCCCTCTCTAATCGACCGGTAAAGCTAAAGCTAAAGATTCGGCCGAATCGGATGCGTGCTTTGTAAAAGCGGTAAGGATTTGTCTGACCTCGCTGCAAAGACATGAAAAAAACAGGAAGTTGATAGACAATTTATAGATCTGTCTGCGTGCTCACTGCGGCAAAAAGGTGTATACATACATTGATGAATAAGAATTGCTATACAGTCATAAACTGAAATATCTGTACATACATAAACAAATCTACTCATATGTACATACATGTTATAGTAGCTCACGCCTTCATAAGGTTTATCAATTATTATTTAAAGAAATTTTAGGTAATAAAAGCTTCAAGGACATAAGCGTATTAACGTAAATACATACATACATATACATATATACATACATACATACATACATACATACATACATGCAACTAGCTTCCGTATGATGAAAACGATTATTCCGAATTGTCTTACAAGACAAAAAAGAAAATATCTGCTATGAAATCTAATAAAAAAGGATAAAACGTAGTTACTCAACTCTCTGAAAAAACAGAAGTAGTAAGAGAATCCCAAACCCTGGAAAGAAGTTTTATCATGTTATCAGTTTATTAAGTACCTCATAATCACCTGCGCCGAGTGGTAATTAACCTTCAGCCGCGGTCCCCGCCGCCAAGTACTTGGAGTGATTACGATGTCCGTGTTTATGCGTGGATTTAATGGGATCGCATGTTCGCACGTAATCCATAATGGATGAGAATGGAAGTGGCAGCACGCATGCCCAGTGGCCCGTTGCTAAGCCACACCCATTTCTCGCCTTTTTTACCGAAAACAGGGATTATAAATAGAGGCATGAATAGAGTAAAATAGTGGAAAGATGGAAAATATAATGGTGTAGGATAGTAAAAAGAAACAGAAGTAGCATTCTAAAATAAGAATTGGATAATACAAAATGTTACTGATCGGAAGGTCTACAGAACGCAGTCATTGTTTGGCAATTACAAGGTAAAATGATGATATGAATGTCTGAATAACATGTTGAAGATATAGCAAGTAGTATATATATATATATATATATATATATATATATATATATATATATATATATATATATATATATATATATATATATATATATATGTGTGTGTGTGTGTCTATAAATATATATGTATATATATAGTACAAATTTTTGGTGGAATCACCAACGTAAAATAATAAGGCCCTCAAAGGGTATGATGGCGCCACACATTACCGAAAAACAGAATCCTAACGACCTTTGTTCCATTGAGGGCGTTGTTAGAAGCTTTGGTATTGGGTAGGCGAGGCCTGTGTGAGTCAGCCAGACGGGGGAAAATCGATGGAAGAGAAGTGCCAAGCGCCTCGCCCCCGTCCCCACCCCTATCCCTTGAGGTAGGACCATCCTACTACCTCCCCCCAAAACCCGGCTTCCTCCCACTCCTCGACCGGCACCCCTTTTATTCCAGCCACGCCGACCTCTCCCCCTGATAGCTACTACCCACCCCACTCTCCACCCATCCATATACTTCTCCCAACCATCCACCAGCATGGAATGAAAGGCATCCACCTCCATCTCAACCTTCGTATCAGAAAATAAAAAAGAAAATATAAAAAAATGGCGCCACTGCTTCTCGTTCCTCCAACACTCCGGTTTCCCTGGAGGTTTCTCTCTCTGTTGCGGGTTACTTAATATTCTATTCCAGGGAACGGCTTTCCTTTCCCCTCACTACTCTCCTTAACCCTCTCTCTCTCTCTCTCTCTCTCTCTCTCTCTCTCTCTCTCTCTCTCTCTCTCCAACTGCTTTTACCTTAACGATCTTTATGCAGCAACTTGACAACAAGTGGTGGCGTCAGTTCTTATCCTAATCTTCTCTCTCTCTCTCTCTCTCTCTCTTTCTCTTTCTCTCTCTCTTTCTCTCTCTCTCTCTCTCTCTCTCTCTCTATATATATATATATATATATATATATATATATATATATATATATATATATATATATATATATATATATATATATATATATATATATATATATATACATACATATATATATATATAACATATATATATAGCCTATATGTATATATACATACACACATATACACTTAATACATATGTATGTGTGCGTTTATTCTCATATTTACTTTCCTCTAGCGCCATATCAAAGCTAGAATATGTGTTTGTTCAGGATCCACATTATCGTGTCTGACGAGGGTAGTAAATCATCTACCGTCAATATAACTGTACACTGTCATGGCCATAATGAGCATTTCACTCGTTATTTCGATCGTCGGAGCGGAAATAATTTACGTACTTTTTCGCATTTTTGGAAATATATGGTGCCTTATTTACAGTTACAGTTTGAGAATTCTCTCTCTCTCTCTCTCTCTCTCTCTCTCTCTCTCTCTCTCTCTCTCTCTCTCTCTCTCTCTCTCAGCTGGGTCCTTACGGTTATCGTACATTTCGATTTGTCATTCTCATTGTGTTTGACGACAAAGTTTGCATAATAAACTAAAACCTTGGAACAATGTCGAAGATTTGAGCACTTCCGAATATCTATTATTAGTAGTCACAATATATCAATAGCCTAATGTTTTGGGTCAAGGTCAAGATCAGTTGTCTGACCAGCGTGGATTCGAATCTCCCCTGGAAGGAGAACTTTCTTCATTCATTTCTCTTGCGTATATCAATGCTTTCAATGGAAAGCGTATCCAAAGTGTTAGAATCGGAATAATACAGATGATATTACAGTGCTCATTCAACTAATGACATATGATACAATGAAATGAAAGAACTGATTTTAAAACATTAAAAAAATTAATCATCCGCCATACTGTTGGTCTTCCAGCCAATGAAATGAGCAATCTTGAATGTGGGTAATACCTGTGTGGGTGGCCAGCAATGAATAAAAGACTCTGTTGGCAGATAATGCTCTCATGATCAGTGGTTGCAAACTTGCAACATACCTCAGGTGCCTGCTGTAAATGGTATTGGCTAAGTGTTGCAAAAGAAGCCAGTCGAGTCAGCGAAGGAAAAGTTTGGAAATTCTGATTCCTATTATTTCCTTCTGTTATTTTCTGCAGTATTACCAGCCTCATACACCTTAAAAAAAATCCATCAGCAACACGTCAAACCCTCTTACAGACACAGCGCCATCATCCGGTATCTTGCACACTGTCTCTAGCTTCCATCATATAAAGACCTTTCCCTTTCCTTTCTTCGGTACTTTCTCTTTCGTAGAAGGGATTGAAATAGATTGTAACATTTCACAACTTCTCTTCCCACAGCGTGAATGCATTTCAGTCCACGTCGGCCAGGCCGGTGTCCAGATGGGCAACGCCTGCTGGGAACTCTACTGCCTGGAGCATGGCATCCAGCCCGATGGGCAGATGCCCTCCGACAAGACCGTGGGAGGAGGAGACGACTCCTTCAATACCTTCTTCAGCGAGACAGGATCCGGCAAGCACGTCCCCCGAGCTGTTTTCGTAGATCTCGAGCCCTCTGTCATCGGTAGGTTCTGTTCAGCAACGTCGTTTGTCTGCTTGATGTGTTTCCCCTGATTTTCTTCTGTCATTTTTCTTTTTAAATTTGCTTTAGTTCTTGTCTTCTTATCTCCTGTTATTGACAGTTTTAGACAGTTTAACGTCCAAATAAATATATCCTCATTTATTAATGCCCACAAAAGCTTGTCAGGTGATTTATAGACAATTTTATCATTGCTTTCATGGTCCAGCGAGTGACAAATTGTCGCAAAACTTTCATATACTGTTCTAATCACTGCTTTCTTTGATGAAAACAGAGATACTAAAGAAAATGTATCATTTCCTTCCATAAGCTTTTATTTTACACTTATGGACAATTGCATTGCATCCATCGTATATTTACCTCCACACTTCTCTTGCAGACGAGGTTCGAACTGGCACCTACCGCGCCCTATTCCACCCTGAACAGCTGATCACAGGCAAGGAGGACGCAGCCAACAACTACGCTCGTGGACATTACACAATCGGAAAGGAAATCGTCGATGTGGTCCTCGAAAGAGTACGAAAGCTGGCTGACCAGTGCACAGGTAAAATGAATTCACAGGGTATTTTGAATGATGAGATATGAAGTTATAGCACACCAGGTGTTTAGGACAATCTTCTCTTTCATTCCAGTTTTAGAATTTAGTTCGTTTTCCATTTCTGTATAATTCTGGTAGCACCAGTTGTGACATTCAGCATAACTTAGAGCACTAGGGTATCAAGATGCAGTGACAGAGTTCATGCCTTCTCAGATATGGATTAATTGCTGTTCATGTTGGAAAGACATTAAATAAAGATCAAGACAATGGTGGACATGACAAAAAACCAGTTCCCTTGGTGAGGGTTGGATTCCAGTAAGAGATGTTGGGGGACGGAAAGTTTGATAAATAGGTGGTTTTAGTTACAGTGCAATTTGAAAATTAAATACAGTTGGAAAAACGAAGGTAATGAAGGTGTTGCCTGTCTAGTATCATCATATTCATCCCACTGGATAGTTTTCAGCATCCTGTTCTTTCTCATTTCAACAGGTCTTCAGGGCTTCTTGATCTTCCACTCCTTCGGCGGCGGTACTGGCTCTGGCTTCACTTCCCTCCTTATGGAACGCCTCTCTGTAGACTACGGAAAGAAGAGCAAGCTCGAGTTCGCCATCTACCCAGCACCACAGGTAAGGCTGAACAAGATTTAAGACAGTTTATCCATTTTAAAAATTTTGTTATTGCCATTTTGAGCTGGACTATAATATTCTTACACAGAAGATAATGGAAATGTCCTGTTTGCTAGGAGCTTCTTAGAATTTTAATGCATACCATGAAACGTAAACAACCGAACTCTTACATCAGGATTCCATTCACTGGAAAACGTCTGTGTAGATTCATTCTTGAAATGATGACTACACCAAGTTAGCGTTAACATTTGATTACGCTCTGTAGGTAGCTACAGCTGTAGTAGAGCCATACAACTCCATCCTGACCACCCACACCACACTGGAACACTCCGACTGCGCCTTCATGGTCGACAACGAAGCCATCTACGACATCTGCAGGAGGAACTTGGACATCGAACGACCAACCTACACCAACCTCAACAGGCTCATTGGCCAGATCGTGTCTTCCATCACAGCATCACTCAGGTCGGTAGATGATGTGCATTCCTTTCAATATGAATTATTTGTCTCCACCGCAAAGTTATCTAAGGTTCGACCGTAAATCAACTAGATGAAATTAAAGAGATTTCCACTTATATGCTTCTAAGGACTTATATCGATAATGAACTACTGAGAGTTTGTAGAAAAGATGCGTTTTATTTTACTATTATTGAAATAATTCTTAAAAAACCATTTTTTATTTTTCTTAAAGAAGACTCTTCTAAAATATCAGTTTTGTTTTGTTAGAAGCATAAAATACCAGTCGGGAGAAATCTATAAAACGTTTTCTATATTTCATAAATTTAAATACAACAAATTATTTTTTTTAGATATCCTGGGAGGGGGAGGGAGACCCACTTAATAACAAGCCAAAATTATCCCATACAAAAACAAAAAGATTTTAAGATTTTACGAGATGAAAGATTTCCAGTTAATCAAATGGCCTACTTAGAATCTTTATTTCCAAGACGCCTGACCTAACTCCTCCTCCTTCCTTGATACAGGTTCGATGGTGCACTCAACGTCGACTTGACTGAGTTCCAGACCAACCTGGTGCCCTACCCACGAATCCATTTCCCTCTGGTTACTTATGCCCCAGTCATCTCAGCCGAAAAGGCTTACCACGAACAGCTCTCCGTCGCCGAGATTACCAACGCCTGCTTCGAACCTGCTAACCAGGTCAGTCTCAAGACTGCAGAATTTACAAAACTTGAAAAAAGATAATGAAAGAACAGGCGTTAGAGTGAGCGGTGTGGTTGTAAGAACAAATGATTGCATATACTTTACCCAATAAGCTTATAACGAGAATTCTTAAATGTCTATAAAATACCTAAACATCCCAAATCGTTGTGCTTAAGTAGATCATTTAACCACTCAGCACGAAAAGCCCCTAAGAAAGTTTAAAGTTTGAAAACTTAATACTTTCAGCAAGGCTCATATGCTACTCAAGCGAATTAGATACCGGACTAACTTTGATTAGGACTTAGGACGTATAGTGAGCATCAAAGGGCTCCTGTGTAATATTCGAGCAAAAAAGAATTATTCAAACCTAATCCTGATATAGCCTAACAGAACCTGAACAAACTTCCACGAACTCCATAAGACAAACTGCTGTGAGTTCCGTCACCCTTATCACCTTCTTCCTCTTCTCTCCTTGCAGATGGTGAAATGCGACCCACGTCACGGAAAATACATGGCCTGTTGTCTCCTGTACCGAGGCGATGTCGTTCCCAAGGATGTCAACGCTGCCATTGCAGCTATCAAGACCAAGAGGACCATCCAGTTCGTCGATTGGTGCCCAACAGGTTTCAAGGTACCATTCGTTGCTTTGATTAGCGCAGTAGCAATGCGTCACGGCGTCAAGGTGGCGTGTGAGTGATTGGTCATGAATCAGGCATAAAGGGAAAAGAATCAGGAGAAAAATACGTAGACAATCAATTAAGTTCATGTGGGAAGAGGGTTTCACTTTAGAATGTCAGCATCCCGTTCTTGACTACTTCTAAGGTCAGGATTTCAAATTTAGTAAGAAAAATTCCCTTTCCTTGGCAGCAATATTTATCTTAGAAATATCTAAATTATCACCAGTGACGGCGTGACAGCGTCTGCTACAATGGTACTGACGGTTCCAAGTGGAATGAATGAACGGCTTCTAGACGAATAATACCTGAGACTTTTGCGTTTACTTGTCCTGTTGCAAATCATTATCCCCGTCCAGGCACTCACCTTTTTACGAATATTCGCTTCTTCTCCAGTAAGCTACGTGACATCTACCTCATAACATTTTTATCCTCAGTGAGCAAAAGCCCCGCTTGAGAATGTATATTTCTACGTGATTTTTAAGCATCCATAACCTGTCCTTCCTCTTTATGCCTTTAACCTTTCCTTTGATCCTGGATCCTAGTTTGTCCTGCGACTTCACACCACCGACCTCTTTTTAATTGTCTGGACAAATTTTCACTGCTACCACTAGCTTAAAGGAAACCCATTTATGTAACAACTATCATTATTTATTATTTAACAGAAGGTAAATAAAGATAGTTGGCTTTCGTCTGAACAACGCTAAGTTGACTTCCATTGCTACCAGTAACTTGACTTAAGTCAAGCCTATGAGAGTCTCTAAGTGTTAATGAGTACAAAGTAATACAATACCCTTTTATATCTCAGCCTAATCATAATATTAAGTTACACCCTATATATCAAGATATCCAATTCCTCGCAGCTATAACTACCCAGCATATTAAAAACTCTATGAAGATTTTTCGTTTTATAAAATACTTTCACCTCTTTCCTTCTTCTGTTGACGATCTTTATGGTAATCAGCAGCCTCTGACCCTCTTGAGTTCAGCCAAGGAGGGAGACGTTCATTCATGGTGCAGAGAAACCGAAAATGTCTCCAATAAGTGAGAGAGAAATAATCTGTCTCCCGCAGGTTGGCATCAACTACCAGCCCCCCACTGTAGTCCCCGGCGGTGATTTGGCCAAGGTTGCTCGAGCAGTCTGCATGCTGTCCAACACCACTGCCATCGCCGAGGCCTGGGCACGTCTTGACCACAAGTTCGATCTCATGTACGCCAAGAGGGCCTTCGTCCACTGGTAAGGAACTCCGTTCAGTAATCGTAGTCATAAAGACGCCAGATTGCATAACATAAGATCAGCTGTGTGTGGGAGGTTTGACAAGAGCACACTTCCTTTTTATTTTTTTGTATCGTACAACATCTTTCAACGACGCCTGTTGATGCAAAGTTTGGCTGGAAGATACCCACATACACACACACATACTTACACACATACACCTATAAATACACAAACACACACACATATATTATATACGTATATAATTTCAAAGAATTACAGTCCTTGTTGAATTCATTAACCATAGTAATGCGTCATCTTACAAAGATTACAAATAAAAAATGACACTAATAAATTAAAAAGCACGACCTAGTGATACTTGAGTGTAAAATTCAGATAAGACGAACCTTCATAGTTAGCTTTTAATGATTATCAAGTATTTGACTTACATTTTTTTATTGTCAATTATGTTTTCCCAAATTACTCATGTTTTGATAATTATAGGAATGAAAATTTGACAAGGTAACCTCTTCAGAGGGATGTTCAAATTCCTTCTTTTTCTATCGTCGTCTTTCCAGTACTAGACAAAAACCTGAGGTTGCCTCTCCCATCAGCCTCAGAATTTTCGACAGTGTTTTTGTGAAAATCTCCAGTTTGGAGGAGCTTGCCACCTGTTTAGACTATGCTTCTTTGGTACCTGTTCCTTGTTCATCAAGAAGGATTCACTTTTCTGTTCTATGTCCCCAGGTACGTCGGCGAAGGCATGGAAGAAGGCGAGTTCTCAGAAGCCCGTGAAGATCTGGCTGCTCTCGAGAAGGACTACGAGGAGGTCGGCCTCGACTCCGCCGAAGGAGAAGGGGAAGAGGAAGAGGGTCAGGAGTATTAAGATGGCCGACGTCCCTCGACCTCCAGTCCAGAAAGAGAGGAAAACCAACCCCAGAGTTCACATCACCCACATTGTTGGCAACATCACATAAAAATATAACAGAACGAAAAGTAAAAATAAAATAAAAACGGAGGCACGGCTCCCCTTCCACAGAATCCTTGACATATACAGGAATTACTGACGGATCTGACGTTACCCTCGACTCGAACGGCTGATCGTGTAAGATATATATACACCTTACTGTTCAGTATTGATCAGATTTCTCCCCCTCGTAACTAACTATGTTTCGTTTCCCGCCTTTTGCTAAACACGGACAACGATTTATTCACGGCAAGCAGCAAATTCTTAGACATCACTCGCATAACAAGAAGATAAGCACAAAATAACTCAGCCACGGAGAGGAGTCTGGTGAGCATTGCTCGTAATGTGGATGGTAAAATGCTCGCGACGCAAGAGTTTTTTCATCTTAGAATCTATACGCGTATTATAGCTATGAAAATACAAATGTCAGCTCTCCATTCGCTGTTCCGAATGCGACAAGCATTGCCCACTCTAAGCTAGATGTTCAGTCAATTCTGCATTGCGTAACAGACTCAGAATAGATACGAGGTTGTTCAGATGCGTTGTAGGTGAAAACTTGGTGCTGAATCTCCTGTTGCTTGTAATCTGCTTTAATAGGTATCTTATTAAAGACAAAATGGTTCTTGGAATCAGATATCTTTTATTCAGAGACGAAATTTGCTAGCGACATTTTGTCTCCACATTTCGTATACGGATGAACACATATTGCGAACCTCAGTGTGTGTGTGTGGACGACTTGTTTATCTATTTACGCCCGCCATGATCCCTGTCACATTTAAGCTTAATATATCAGAGCAATTTCATATATCAGAACGTTGTGGTGCCGACCTGCATATACTCGCTAATGCTTCACGTCGATTTGCTTGACAAAGATATCAATCTCTCGCTCTCTCGGTTTCGTTTCGCTAGACCTAGCACTAGGAGGCATGCAGCCCAAAAACACTGAAAAGTAAGATGGGAGGTGTTGGTCTCTCCTCATCACGACCGCTGCGTCCAAATTCATCTGGAATCTGGAAGATGAACGCTTTGTACGACACGATGATTCCGGTTCTTGTTTTTCGACCTCGAAGGAAAAGCAACCGATCTCCTCAAGACTACAGCACTCGAAGCTTGCCGGTATCCAACGGAAAACAACCCCCACACACTGGTTTCGAAATGGATCTCATAAGTACAGGCTATCATTTACGAGCTCTCTCATCACCTCGCTTGGACCGTCTGAGTGCGCCTACCTTCACTCCCCAGAAGTGCTGTTCTAGAATAGGCATCGGCTGTCAAAAGGAAAACACCAACTTCGACTTTCACACTGACACCTGTTTCCAGGACTTGTTTCCTTTCGTTTCTTCTCCACAAGAGACCACGACACTTCTACCATGTTGTTTGGTCCACCTGATAATCAAATACAGTATTATCGAATACAAGAGGCTCTGTTTATTCGATCTAGTAACTGACTTTATCTCTGTCAGATAAAGGGTGAAGAATAAAGTGCCAAATGACACCTAAAACCGGATGCGATAGTTGAAGAAATCACTGTCATTTGGATAGTAAGCCAGCATCGAAAGTTTCCTATGCAGAATGACAGCGAAATGTCTCTCTACCCGTGCCAAAGCCATTTGTTTCTGTGCCAAAACTGAGGAACAGATACAGAACAGATTACAACAGAAATTACAGTATTTCCTGGTAACATTTAAGTTCAGACAACTGGACAAAATCGTGGCGCGTTCTACCAAAGAACACATTCGCGAATTCCATTTTTTTGAGACCATAAGACCTCAATTTCAATTCTCTGTGACTGGAAGACTGCCATCTTTCGTTGTGACAAGAGACAGAATGTTTTGAAATTTCCCTGAGCACAGTTACTCAGATTCCTCATCCTTTAGATCAAAGAGACTCACGGACATAAAGTGGAAGGCCAGTGACTGTGCCTTACAACCCAGGATGACCTTGCTAGGTCAGGGTCATACACAGACCACTCAATGGTGATCCCTGTAACTGTCAGGCACTGAAAACAATAAAAAAGGAACCATGATATTTGTTTGTCTTTCCCTGCTTTGCCTGTCTTATGAACTTTTAAATTGTGAACCTTGATATTTGTATGTCACATCCTGATTATTTTATCTGCTTTTAAATTATTCCCTAAATTCAACAGATCATTTTGGCTTTTGAAGGAAGGTGAAAAACTGCGTTCCAAATTTATCATCAGCAGAGGTTTCATTTTTAACAGGATGCAAAGTGTGTTATTTGACAATTTTCATATGGATCGTAGTAGCTAAAAGGAATTCCATTTTTTTTTTATAAAATTCAAGTTGGGAAGCTGGGTGTAATTCAAAAGGTAAAAGAATTTTACACCAAAGGTATTAAGGGCAGCATGTTGGGAGAAGGCTTTTAGCTGTGTGGCAACGAATTAGGCAATATAAAACGCTATTTATAAAACCAGATGGACCTTATGTATACCGTAAATCCGGTGCTGCCTTCTCCCCCAACCATGGTACCAGCCCCAAGATCACCGCCATTGTCTTATGAAAAAAAAAAAAAATTAAAGTAACTTTACTGAAACTTGCAACTACCCTTCACAGTATGGTATAAGCGGCATTGTGGTCACAGCCATAGCCTAAGAAAACAGCAGAGTGAGTGCATATTTATAATCTAAATGAGAAGAAACGAATTAAATAATATTGTTATTTTAACTTCTATTGCATAAATAATATTTTTTAGTGCCCTGCTATTTCCAACTGATACTGATAATAAGAGCTAAAAGGCTCTCGAAGGCTATCAGTATTGCTTTAAAATATTTTGACAAAAACAACGAATTTCGCTCCATTACATTTACATTTTCCTCTCGCGTATTCATAAATAGTATTACATCAAGAGAAAACAAATAAGACCACTAGAATAAAGATAGCACAAAACCTACTGCTTCAGCAATGAAATAAGAAACTAGAGAAGTAATAACAAAATCTTACCTACTTAATAACTTACTTAATCCATTAGGGTTTCGGTCCTCACTGAAGCTGGAGTCAAATCCCAGCGTCATATGAAAACGCATCGTTAATGAAAGCTGGTGGGTCAGGTCACAAAGCTTCGTGGCCCTAAAAAATTAAAAGTTGATTAGGTGTGTGAAAGGTTTTTGTATTTTTCATCCTGTTGCAAAAAAAGCTTTTTCTTTACTGTATGAACGAATGCAAACGATAATTACTCAAGAACAAAAGCTCTCTCTCTCTCTCTCTCTCTCTCTCTCTCTCTCTCTCTCTCTCTCTCTCTCTCTCTCAGTACTAGAGAACAGTCTATATGGACAAATAGGACAGACATTGATCACTCATAACCTTTTTTAAACAAGCAAGGACCAGCCAGAACTCAGTTAAAATAAATAAAAATAGAAGAAAACACTTCTACTTTCCTGAAAGCTGCAAATCTCGTTATGATACGCAATACTAACTTCTACAGTTAATCTTGCGCAAAATTAACTTGGCAAAGGAAGAAAAAAGTGATAGAAATGTATGGAGAGTGTATCAATGTATCACTTAGCAGAAAAACAGGATTATAGTCCTAATGTTCATTGACAGTCTTATGCATAATCAGCAACGTTGACAACTAGTAACAATTTTGTCATTTTGTGTTGAAATTAATTAAGATATATCTCTTGGGCTCTCGGCTTGCTATTTAATATGAGTGTTCTAATAATAATACCAGCACCAAAAACAAAACCACTATTAATAAATTTTCTGTCACTTTACAATTCTGTGATAAATAACGCTTCGAGAATGCTCATTTACAGCTTATTCCTTAGTAGGGATTTTCATTTCTCAAACCCAAGAATGACGACGAGGAATAAAAGTGTGGAAAACTTTCCGGTTTCACCGATAATTGCGCAGTTGGGTTTGTATAAGTGATTCACGCAGTTCTAATCTTATGTAATATGGAGTCTCCCTTTGACGGTTTAACGTGAAGGTTCCAACAGACGGGTGTATGGATTCTCACAATATACGGACAAAGAGAGAGAAACATTATCTCTCCGAGGTCCGAGGACAAATAAGAAAAGGAACGAAAAAGATTGGTTCAAGTGGGAGCGATAAACAATCATGTTTAAGGGCTAACAGTCTCTAAAAATTAGGGAATTGCAAAGTCTTAAGATAGATGTGTTGCTCCAGAATGACTGTGATTTTTCAGATTGTCGAGACAGGTTTCCGTAAAATTGTGTCATTTCTCGCAGGTTTAGTCACTGTTTATCATTTAGGAGTGTATAGGGAGAAAGTATACACAAAGCTCGTATAAACTGAGTGAATCTTACATAAAAAATTCCTATTAAGATTCTTGCTTTCACTCTTTAGTATCAATCGCCTGTCTCTGGAGTCGATGACCATAGACGTTGTAACGCTTGTTTACAGAAATTAATTAGTCAGTTATTTTCTATATTCAAAATTACCTACATCTGCTTTTCCAGTGCAGAGAGCTTTGTGATTCAGTATAAAAAAAATTACAGTCTATTTTTCAATAGCTACGTGATAATAAAATGCATTCTGGCCTGTTTTATCAAATTAAATTCGGTAGCTGGAATTTGCCTAGCATTCTTTTCAAGAGGAAAATCAAGCATGAAAAATTACCATTTATAGTTATCATTTATACGAGTAAAAATTCACAAATTATTCCAAGCTGGCAACAGAGACGTACTCTTTTTCTTCTTCTTCTTCTTCTGTTCCCATGACTAGACTATCAGAGAGGCTCATTCTTGGACGAGCTACTGTTCAGTATACAACGAAAAAAAAGACAAGGCGTTAACTGGGCTTCCGCTGAATCGGAAAAGAAATCATAATGCAGGTTTTATTGCTACTTCTTTCATCCGTTGCAATTGCGAGGTAAGACTGTGCAAGCTTTTCTGGCAACTGGTAAACTGCAGAAACGTTTCAGCATGTCATACAAGGACAAAAATCTGCTGATTGCTCGGTTCAACGATACTTTCTTTCCTCCTGCTGCCAACCTTTTGAATTTTCTTCTTCTTCCTGTTTATCCTGACTCATAACCTTCCTCTCTTCAAGAGGCAAAAAGGTCTACCGTTTCCTGCTTCTTTGGGCTCTTGGCTATCTCGACGCTGGTCTACAAAACGCATCAAGTCACATTTAATTAGGCAAAAGCAATTAATGGAAAACTACATGCAATACTACAATTATTCTTGCGCAGATGCACACACGCCTATGCATCCATTAAACAGGTTCCCAGTACACTTACACGCATGCGCTTCATACATACCAATTCCATAACTGACCGAGATATTCGGCGCTCACCCCCAAAAGCTGTAGAACCGAGTTCGTGACCCACTATACCTCTATTGACCTAAGCAGTA
>NC_089754.1:45232270-45317270 GCF_040412425.1 Macrobrachium rosenbergii
AAGGTCTACGGATACTACGAAGTATGTGGCGGCGCTTGGCAGTACGCCGACCTCGTGTCTCAGCAGATGTTGTGCTGCGTTGGAGGTAAACACGAACATTGCGTATCTGATGACTCTCATTCGGGCGCACCCTGATTAGAAGAGGCGAACGAAGTTTACTTCAGGATTGTCTAATCCAGGCAATAAAATGAAAAATCTTTACTGGATTACGCTTCACTCCTAAGCATGTTTTTTTTTTTAAATTACCGGATTTAGAGGAACTACTCTAGATGTACTGAGAAATCCTTCATAATTCGATTTTCAATATATACTACTAATGTTCTATCAGTCGCGTAGGCTATGAGCAACAGTCTTGAATATATGTTCATCATAACCAGCATTCAAGACTAAATTATTTTTATTAGGCTTCAGAAATGTATAGCCGCTGTTAACTTTCACAAGGGCTGGTTATTAAGTACAGCCTCCACCACCTACCCCAAAGTAAAACTCAGTGTTAACCTTCACTCTTACCAACAAGCTTCTTAGGCGTGATATTAGCTAAGGATACTCTATTACTCTCGTTTTCAAACTACCTTGTGGTCAATCAAGGCAGTTGTGCCTGACCCTCTCCTCGACTAGATTTTAATCTTTGTTCGAAGCATTAAGACATCTTACGAAAAATATTGAACCTTTAGATCGATAAATTACAAAACTTCAGCCTCACGAACAGCTCAAATTTTACAACTAATGAATGCCAAATTACTATAATTAAGCTGTTTAACAGCACTATTAAAATCACTCACCATCTAATCAATGACATTCCAACAGCAATTTTAATAATGGCATTTTTTAACCCGAGAAACCCACTACTTCTGCATTGCACTCCAGTATATTTACCACCAAGTAAAAGGTTAAAAACAAAAGGCATTTATATTAAATTCCTGGGTAAAATTATTGGATAGAATACGAATAAAGTATAGTACAGCACAAGTACAGGTCTAAAACATTCGTATGCATTTTTATTGAGTACACAATTACACCTTTTGTTAAACATTCCATTCTTGCAATTCGATTATTTCAAGCGAAAATAACTTACTGGAAGCTACAGCAGCGTCTAACTCCAAGCAATAAACCAGGAATATCTTGTTCGAATAATCAACATTCATAGCTCTAAGTACTGCCATGCAACTTTGCTCAGAACTGCCGCGGAAGTTAGTTCTTTAGGGTACTACAACTACCCAGCATATATTATGTAGTACGATTTTCAAAATTATCTTCGTCTGCTATTCACACCAGATCTGCCAAGAAGAAAACTATTTAGCCAAAGAACACCAATGAAATAAATACGCTACCTTTGTACTCAGACTAGGCGAAATTTCTCTTAAAAGTAAAATTGTTTATAAAAAGCAAACTAATTACAAAAAAGTTTAAGATATTCCAACAGCTCTAAATCAAGGGTTTTAATTTTGTGAGTTACCTTCCAATCTCGTCGACTTAGTTTTTATTGAAAGAGTTAGCAAATTAGTGACAACGTTTTCTCAAATACCAGCTAATTTTTACAGGCTAGTCTTAAGTCTTACTCTACTGGATTGTCTAAAATTTGGTGGTAAGACTGAAAGCTACGCTCTTAAACTTCCCTAAAATTAAATTTCATTCACTAAACTTAAAAAAAAAAAAAAAAAAGTCAGGTTAAGCAAGCCCCCCTTTGTCATACGGCAGACAGTCTACCGTATGACAAAGGAAATCCTCCCCACTTCAGGGGCCCCGCCCCTGAAGGGGGGAGGTTGAGCTTGCTTTATAACCTGGTTAGAGTAAACCAAAAGAGGAAAGTTCCTTACCTTCTTATTTAGAGGAAAAAAAATAGTTACCAACGAAGTCATGCGACGATAATGGGTCTACTTCGTCCAAGGATGGGAAGCATGAGACTGGTAATCACCAAAAGTCCAGTATTCTGAAAAAAATAAAACTTTATAATGATTGGTAGTTCAAAAACATACTACCTACGATGTAAATAGTATAAAATACAACAAATTTAAAAACATACGAAACAAAACTAAATTAAATTACACCATTAGCCAACCGCAAATAAAACCCTCCAAGATATCAAAACCTTACCAGCAATTACCACACTGCCGCAACACACGTTAACCGTCGAACGAACAGCTAACCCCTAGACTTCCCAAAACTAGAAATACCTAAGAATGGGAACAAGTGAGCACTGACGTGCCACTGACCAGCACGGCCGCCGACGTATTCCAGGGAGAGGTTTTCGTTCGAAAACCATGGATAACGACAGCTGGAAGTAGCTTTACACTGGGACCCGTAAGTCATTTGTCGTTTGAACAATAGATGGCAATGGTCTACAAAGCGCTGGTCGTGCGGTCTGAATGTGAATAGAATATGACATATACCGAAAATAAAGCGCAATATTTATTAATGATTTTAATGAAGCCAACATCATAGAACTTATACCAAATTAAAGCAGGATGTGGAAGATATACACAAGCGGGGAATAAAATCAAGTAAACAAAACATACAGGACTTTGGATTAAGGGTCGACTAACCAAAAATTGTTTAATCTTAGTTTAGTACAACGGCAAAAACGAAAATGTAAAATACTGTTGGATCATTAAATTAACCCTAAATTGTTAACAGCGAAGATGAATAATGGAAATGGGAGTATCATTATTAGAAATTATAGTAGTACCATGTAACTCGATAAATAGTGCATGAAGTTATATCCCTTTACCCTATCCGAAAATGCAGAAGAGATGGATAACACAGAAACACATTGCAGCATCGTAGTACTTTGCTGGATGCTTTATATATATATATATATATATATATATATATATATATATATATATATATATATATATATATATATATATATATATATATATATATATATATATATATATATATATATATATATATATATATATATATATATATATATATATATATATATATATATATTTGTATATATGTATATATATTTGTATATATACAGAGAGAGAGAGAAAGTAAGCATTACATAATCATATTAGTTTTAATCCTCGTCAGAGAAAACAAAGCTAATCTTGATTCAAAGCCGATCAAGAAATTTGCTGCAAACAACAATATTGTTTCTCATATTTTTTATCAAGTCTGTCTTAGCCAAACTGTGGTGATGCACCTCGCCTTTGTTGGCCCGTGTTTGGAGCTTTGAACTACATTTCATAATCCAGTCCTATCCTTGAGAAACTTCTCTTAGTGTCTGTTTCAAGAATGAAATTGATCGTACTGTTATGTCATTCCATACTGTGGAAGAAATACCTGCCTTTATTTCCTACCCACATTGGCTAGAGGTAATTGGAATTGAGAATTAGCAACACCAGAACATTTTTTGCTTGACTTCTATATTTATGTATTTGCTGTTCGTATGTTAAGGTGACGACTGAAAAATCAGTCACAAACATTATTCACTAGAATGATTCAGAGACAATCTATTGAATATTAAAATAGATTCATTTAAAAGATTCTACTCAAAATGATTGTCTTCCAATTTGTTAAACTGATTACTTTGCCGGACCGTTTGGCGTGATAAAGCCTTTTTCACCAAGTTCAGAACTTATTTCCTCCAAAATCGATGTTTTTTTTTTTTTATCAATCTTACTCTTTGTTTATTTTTTACTTGTACAATTTTTAATAGACATAGGAATGCTGCAGATAATATTTATGATGATATTCATGAAAGGCAAGATTCTATCAGTGACAGTTTCTAACGAAACTCAGGCCAAGAAGTCTTTAAGCTCTGTGGAAAAATTGCCTCAATTTCTCGACATAGGAAGTGCTTAGGAAAATGTACGAACCGTGATAAAGGCTTTCATTTTTGCCATATCCTTAACAACTTGGCCAAAGTGAACACCAACTGAACACCAGGTGACCAATTCATGTCCGTGAATAAAGTTACAAGAACAAATCATATAGAATTCAGTATCGATAACAGTGTGCGTCATTCTACGAAACATTTGGCTACGATTTAGGAAATTAAAATCAAAATCAATTTTTGCTCTCTTTAATAGTAACATTGAGAATGACTATTCCACACCAACGTAAGGTTAACCAGGTTCTTCTTCATCTGCAGCCTACACCACGATACATAAAATCTGGAAAATTCGTTGCTCAGGCATTTCCAAAAACTATGCATCGTAGATGGAATGGCTGAAAGGCTCACCCGTGCCGTGTCATCCATCAGCGGTGTGGAATGAGACTCTTGAATTCTCATCTTATGAGATGCAGTGCTCATGTTTGCCTCCGTTGCAGCAGAGCATCTGTTGAGACATGACACCGGCGTATTGCCAGGCACCTCCGCAGACCTCGTAGTACCCATAGATCTTGATTGCGGGGAAAAAATGGGAATAATTATCCTTATGACTGTGGTTATGCTTATCTTTCCTATACATACACCAGATACAAAGAGGAAAAGAAAAAAAACTGGATAAAGAATATGCGGAAGCAATAAAGTGAATAAGATACGACATTCCTTTAGGAGTGGACTGACAGCATCGTTTATCACTCACCTTGTGGTTGTGGAAGAAGTAGACCAAATGCCTAAGGAGATTTGAGCAGATGTGTTGTCCAACTGTAATACCGTCCTCCGTCATGGACCAAAGGTCTCCTTCATTGCTAAGGTTATTTAACTGGAAAAGGAATTAGGAAAAATGAAAAATCATTTAAAGAACTGGAAGGTCGAGACTAGAACCGGCCAAATGCTGACAAAAAAACAAAGCTATTGGCAACAAAGGTTCAAAAGGCATTTTTATTATAGAACTGCCAAAACAAAATGGGCTGGATTCTAATATCTCTAAAATAGATAATCTATTTTAGAAAATCTCATTCAACAATCTTGGATATCTTATCAGTTTCTCCGGTTTCTTTATTTCTTCCGTTCTATCTTTATTTCTTTAAATTTTCAGCTGAATGCCCTTATGGACAGAGTCAACAGACTATAAAACCCAAGATGGCTCCAAAAGGAAATCAACCCGCAGAGAGAGAGAGAGAGAGAGAGAGAGAGAGAGAGAGAGAGAGAGAGAGAGAGAGAGAGAGACAAGTTACAGGAAAAGGTGATAAATAAATATGTGGGAATAGAAAATAAAGCCGATACACCTGAAATTCAGGAGACGTCAGCAGCGATCAGGAATAAACTGATTCACTTTTTTTCCTCTAATTTGTATACTGCTGCTGTAACTGTCAAGAAAATGACCTACCTCTTTGGTGCAGAGGTTCTTGCACTGCTTAACGTCATCTTGGCACGAGTCAATGGTCACTTCTGGGGCTTCGTATACCATCATTTCCATGTATTCGTAGGTCACGAAGGCGGCACAGCGACACCATGGCTCGGTCTGAGCGCTGGGGAAGGAACCAAACGATCCAGGCGTTGTAAGGCAAATTTTTGTGACAACTTTGAGCTTCTTAACGACAAACTTGGCACGAAGTCACCAATATTGGTGGCAAAAATTGAATCATGTATGTTCGGTAAGCCTCTGTTAAGTGGGCATGACCACAAAAAAGCTAAATTTGGTGACGAAAGGCTTGAAGAAGCTAAAATCTAGGCTCTGAACCTGTTTCTCAGCTGAGTATCCTGGGGATACCGATGTGTCTGAATAAATGTAACTTTTTCCTAAGGTAGCATCTGTCTTGAATAATGTCTCACTGCTCCTTGATTATTGTATTAGCGATTAGAAGTAAAGTAAATTCGTGACAATTTTGACTAATTGATTATATCCAATCCATTAACATACTTTGCTGAGAAGGTCTTAAACTGTAGCCCTTCTATATGCAGTGCTAGATTATTCAGGATACTTTAATGGATAATGAAATGAAATCTTCGATACCTGTGCAGAGAGTTTTTCGACCATTTACCTGGCAGCAGCAAGAGTGGCAAGAAGAAGAAGAGCAACCTTCATGATGGACGACTGTCTTCCGGTGATGAAGTGAGGAAGCAGTTGGCCTGTCCAGCGCTATATACCAGGAAGTAGTTGTGTAAGAGGAGCACTTACTTCTTTCGTTGTGTCTGGCCGATGCCTTCGGTGGGAAGGTCGCGTCTTCATTTAAGTGGATTCTCAACTGGTATCTGGGACAGGTCACAGGTGCTAGTCGATTCTCAACTGGGTTCTGATAAAGGTCACAAATTTCTGTTGGGTAAATTGTCAGCATCCCAAATTACTGAACTTGTAAAGTAAGCCTTTACAGTTCGGTGAGACCAACGCTTCCTTCACGAAAGAGAAATTAGGTCGTGGCTATCAAATAGTTTTGAATGTTGACTCAAATATGACTTAGCATTTTGAATGGTAACTTATTTTGAAGGTTCGAAACGTTACTTTGAATCTAGATAACAAATGCTGTCTGTTCGTCAGCTCAAGAAGAAATTGATTTTAGTCCTTGAGTGCAGTTAATGTAATTTTCTTTACTAACGCCAGATGAATAATTGATGTTGCAGTTTATTACGATTTGTGATTAGTATATTTATGTTGAAAGGAACTTGAAATGTAGATGCCAAGCGATTATTTTTGCATTGTGATGCTGAACAAATATAAGGAAAAACTATATACTTTGCTACTGATGTTTATGAAAAGTTTCTGATAGTATAAAGTATTCAGTTACTTAACCTTTATCTTCATCGAAGACTTTTAAAATTATCCTGAATCGTTACTGGGGTATTGAGACGAATAAAAGCACTTCTGCAAGTTATGCCCAAAGGAACACGGTTTGCTGTGCCAAGAGAAAATTTAATAATTGAAGGTGAACTTCGGGTTCACTGACAAATCAACATAGAAGTATTTATTTGATCAGAGTATAAGTACCATGAACCAGGTGCGTCTCTGATTACAGAGACATAAAATACTTGTGATGTCAGTGACTACATTCTTCAAGTCCATAATTGACTAAAACTAGTTGATGCGTACGATGAAGGGAAACAAGAGGCCACAACTCTTAATTTAATTCTGTATTCGATTTAAAGTTTCAACGTTTAATCTCAAACAAACTTGCTGCTCATGAAGCCATTAAGCGCTTTGTCACTTGTCAGGTGACTTCATCTGATGGTGATAGTGTTTCTGTCCTATATACATCGAGCTGGAAGGGTATATGTCTAAAACGGAATCAAATGAGTTTTCTTAACGAACATTACAAGGATTATTGTTACTCATTAATTTTTACAGGTCGCTAACCTTAGGAGTCAGCACATTATGCAACTGATCGTACGAGGATTCTCGAAATGGATTTTGTTTATTATTGAAAACAAATATTCAGGAGGTTTGGGAAAGGCAGAAAGGCTAAGAAAGAATGAAAATTGATAAGGGGATTCACTTATGTAAAGAAGTGGCCTTCACTGTTACGTAACCGCTGTAAACCGCCATGTCATATTTTTTTCAAGTTTTTCCTTCATGGGCTAATTAAGACTGTCTGTGAATCCCTGTCTCTGGTCATACAAAAGGACTACTAAGCTCATGAAACGGTACAAAGAGAATCCGATGACATTCTCAGCACAAAGTGAAATCTCATCACGGGATGATGTATGGTTCAGCATTTAATAGAAGAATTTGACGTCTTATGTTTTGTCTGGAATCATCCTCATTCAGGAGAGACAGTTTATTGGATATATATATATATATATATATATATATATATATATATATATATATATATATATATATATATATATATATATATATTTCTATGTGTGTATATGTTTGTATGTGTATGTGTGTGTGGTTAAGATCAGAAAAGTTAACTTGCCAATTTATGTACCTTTACGAAATTTTTAAAAATCCTTCAAGGCAAGTAAATAAACTGTAGTGTTTTCTTGAAAATGAAAATAAAACCATGGATCCCATGTGTAAACTCATTTATCAAAATCAAATAGGCTCATACCAACTAACTCCCTTGCTGGTCAAAAAAGTGATGCTGGGAAATGCAGCACAGAGAATCACTGTTGTCTTTTCCTGCCGAGAGCGACAAGATTTGCTGGACAGCAGCACCAAAATGCAGTAAATGTGCCACGCTGTCGAGTTTCTCAGTTCCAGAGGTCTTTTATTCTTTACACTATTAGACTGTGGAAAAGTCTCCCTGAGGATGTTGCTCAATTAGAACCTCAAAAGTTCAAGCGAAGAGCAATGTATTACTGTCTTAAACAATTCACCTTGTACTTAGGTATTTCTCTTCTCGGTGTATTTCTTATTATCTTCTGTAAATTCTTTCAAATGAACACCTTATTCTTCGGAAGCTTGAATTTCAAGTCAATGGTCCCTGTAGGCTTGTTCCATATGAATAGGGTCTATCTTCTGCATAATAATAATAATAATAATAATAATAATAATAATAATAATAATAATAATAATAATAATAATAATAATAATAATATTTAAGACGACTTTTTCATCAGAGTGGCCAAGCCTTCAGCATCCTTCAAACTTCCCCAACCAATCAAAAACAATCATCTTACTGGAAAAACCAATCAAACCAGTCTTTAGCTAGAAAAGATTTAGGGATGCAATAAAATGTTCCATAGATTACAGGAGATCGTGATGATTCCCATGCATCTTCCACACCTGCAACTTAACAATAATAACTCTCCATAGATGTGGCAGTGCTGCTAGTTGATGCAGTACATGTGTATTCAATCTTGTCAGCAAAACATCTGTTGAGAGAGAGCGTCAGTATACTCCCTAGACCCAGTGCCGACTCCAGTAATCACCGGTTAGCTATGACGGTGAATCTGGATAAAACCTTACGGCTACGCTATCAGTAATAGTTTCTCATTTGAAAGACTCTAAGACAGTACTTCAAAGTCACTTATGGATGATCAGGACAGTGAGAGAAATAACTGATCGTACAGTGAAACAATTTCTGAGCTTTGTTTGGTACTAATTCTCCAGTTATTATTATTATTATTATTATTATTATTATTATTATTATTATTATTATTATTATTATTATTCATGTACACACATTCATATGGAACACTTCTTAAATACCCTTAACTTGCGAAGCAGCTTCCTCAGAAAAAATGTTCGCAACAACAGAAAATTAGAATAACAAAGCTCGATAGAACGATTCAGAATATCCTGAGATAAAATTCCTATTAAAATAAATGCATAAATATAATTTTCAACAATTGAACACTTACGTAATGGTTACAGGCGTTATGAAAGCAATGGAAGCTGGTCAATCTCTCCGATATGGTACTTAATACTGAATCATCTTTACATTTGGTCTATACATATTGTAACTGACAATGAAATGAAAGACTTATCATTTTTATTCGAGTACCTACTCAATGACCAAATCAGTCACAAAAATATTTTACTTAATCATCATATACAGTATACATGCATCACGAGTAAAAATTTTTCATTGTTGACATATACACCGGCGTACGAGAAAGCTTTCGTTAAGGAAGCTGACTGCATAGCAACAGTAGTGCAATGTACAAGTATGATTAAACTCTGATTGCTAGAAAAAAGCTCAAGTATTAATGGTTCGAGACTACTTTTAAATGTCACTTCCATGTGTGAGACAGGACACTAGCAAAGGGTCCTGCATCTAATTGTTCCATTCCCAAAGCAGCCCGTGATGTTCTAAGTATATTCCTGCAAATCCCCAATAAGCATCAGTTGACCTAAACAGTGTCTGTATTATATCATTTGAGTAAATCTTCTGCATTGTAACTTACTTTACGCAGTGACCCTGATGTTGACCTGAAAAAAAAAAAATCATCCTTGCCGTCACATGCCTAGTTCCCAGATGCAGGACGAGAAAGATGAAAAAATACAACGTTTTAGAAAACACATTTCGTAATCTCGACTATATAAAGTAGGACGAGGAGGTCAAATTCACACTCATCATCACAGCCATGAAGGTAGCACTGTTACTCCTCGGTCTTGCAGCCGCCGTATTGTAAGTCTCTCTCTCTCTCTCTCTCGATTTGACGATGGAAATTTCAGAGGTATAAGTCAGTAACCATCATTTAACAGTCCTCCAATAGTACGTAATGTTCATACCTAGTACAAACCAAGGTCTGTTTACTAGACCTTGGTGCAAACAATGGCCCTTAATTACAAATGCAGAAAATGATTGTTAAGTGCTTAATAGCCTTCTCAAAAACGACAACTAACCCCTTGCAGGGTTCAAGGGGAACCATGGTGCCGATGTGGAGTTTTCATCACTTTCAGCGATGAAGAGGAGATGGTTTATGCGATTGACGACATCGCCATCGAGTCTTGTGATGACGTCGCCGAGACGTGCAAAAATGGTTGCGCCTCTCAGGTAACTCTGCGTTATTACTCTTTCTTTTTTTCCACATCATTGAAAAATGTACCGATTAGTGTTGCCTGCATACAAAGCATTGTTCCTCAGGCGTATTCTCTGATCTTTTATTTTACCATTATAGTCTTGTTGTTCTGCCTGAAGGTAAACAGCTTCTCGAGGTTTTTAATTCTCAAACTATTACTATTCAAAAAAATTAATTGTCTCGCTAATATAAAACGCCAGACATCTGTACTTCATTTTGCCAGACTTTCATTTCTGTTATCATGTTTCACTACATGTTTGTCTGCTGATTTATCTTTGCTTATCTAAGATTTATTTATCACTATTTCCTGTCTTTTATAAATAGGCCTAGTACTTTTGCTGTTCACGCCAGTGGTCTATAGATCCATATGAACGTCACCTCATTTTGACTGATATGAATAACAATAATCTTGATGTTCTATTAAACGACGTCTCTTTCCTTTATTCCTCAAGATTAACGCACTGACCAACAACGGTGACCTGTGGTATGTCACCCCGTCTAACGTAACTGTAGGTCAGATTATCTGCACGAAATTAGCTACCGCACACCACCACCACCACCATTACGTCCACAACCACTATGTAAGTGCTAAAGAACTCAAACTTTTGCTTATGGCATTTCTCTCTATTATAATCTTAATCGATGTTTCCCGTCCAAAGATACTTTTCTTAGTTAACTTTGCCTGAAATTTACTCTGTTTCTTTTCATTTCTACTTGTGAATAATAATAATAATAATAATAATAATAATAATAATAATAATAATAATAATAATAATAATAATAATAAAGCTATGGAATCTTTCACTGAACAATAAGATCAGTCATTTCTCTGTGTCTTCCATCAATAATACATTGTAGTAGTTTTTTTCTAATCTAAAACGCTTTAATTACTGAATTACTGCTTAAAGTTTTTGAACTAGAAATCATTAACCAGTGAATAAGGTTTCTTTTAGTCCACCCTAAAAACAAAACAATAATTACAGGCATATGGATATTATGGAGTCTGCGCCGGCCCTTGGGAATACGCAGAAGTCGTCACCCAGCAGATGCTCTGCTGTGAGGACGGAGAGCACGCCCACTGCATCAGCTAACTCCCAACACCTGCAACACCTGTGCATTTGATCCAAGAGGACACGTGTTAGGGCTATCAGTTTCCTGTTACTGAAGAAGCATAAAATTCAAGACAATTTCTTAGACTTAAAACGGCAGTTTGTTTCATACCTTCTCCAACATAACGCATTGTTTTGATTGGTTCTTGCCAGCAAAGCAATTGGTTTTGATTGGTTAAGGTTTCACTTCATGGCTGTATCTGAATCACAGGACAATAAAGATGCTTCTTAGTCAAGGCTGATCTCATTTCATTAACCCCTCAATGATTCAAATGTAAAATGTTAAATCAAAATAACCCTTTATTACAGTTTGGTCGGATGCATCTCACACTCAACATAGATACAAAAAGAAAAAAATTGTGAAAAAGAAATAAAATCAACAACTGTAACAAAATAAAGCCAATAAATGAATCAACTGATAAACATGTAAATAAATGAAATTTAACTAAAAACTGAGAACTATGGTTTCCCAATCTAAAGTTATCACGGTAAGAAAAGTGAGTGGTAATGGATTACGCTCCTTTTTTTTATGAAGAACAAATATTACCTAACAGATATTGGCATGAAATTGGAGACCCACGATGATTGTGATATTTATTGTCAGTTGTTTATCAATGGAAGCTCAGCGTTAATAAGACGACTATTATTAAAGTCATTATCATTTTCTATACACATTTTCCATACCCGTAGAGGGACTGTCGTCAGAGTGTTAGCATTCCGGTTTTCAGCAAATATTCTGGGATGGGGTTGCTACACCCATGTCCTTTTTAACCCTGGTTGTGACCTCCATAATATTTAATTTATGGTTTAGGTCAACAGGGTCGTGCCCATCTACCTTCCTCCTTCAGGAGTCGAACCTGAAGACCTCTCGCGTGGCTGATGAGATCTCTACCTATCACACTACGAGGCCCATTAAGACTATTATAAATATTATTACAAAAACTAAGCAAGCATTCACACGTAAGAAGCCTAAGGAGCTATTATGATAACAGTAACGAGAGAGTATCACCATTCAAATTTTGAAAGATTAGCAAGAAAGCGTCTAATTAGGAATATTATTTCTATATCAAATGATAATATTAAAATGATTTTTCTTTGTGTTTAGCAAAATACATTTGTCTACAGAGATATTATGGGCTTCCCTTTAGTCTGATGGTGTAGCTAAGGGAAAAAAATCTTCATAAATGACAATACTAAGCGTGTGAGATAAGCATCAGTATTTACACTTTCTTTACAAGCATGCGTTTCTTTAATAGAATTCCGAGATTCTATGAATGAATAACACTCGATATTTTCGACGTCACCATCTTGGCGGTAAACTGAATAATTTCTTTTGGCCTCTCTGTTGATAAATTACATACTATTAGATATTCGCCAGAAACTCGAACTTCTATTGCACTCATAGCAGGAACACCCAACAAGCCACCTCTTCCCATATTCACTCTGTTTGAAGAGGCTATCCTCTAATTACACGTTTCACTGAAGTTTCCTTTCCTCTAATGCCATGCATTGGAATTCTCCTGTTTCTGTTTTTTCCTGATTCTTACAGTCTTTCTTCTTTTAAAAGGCTTCTTCCTTCCTCTTCCTCTTTCTTCGGGTCTGGGCTAGAAAAGAGCACTAATCTGGCCATCACATTTGTTTTTGCTTTAAAAAGAGCATAAATAGAAAAATATAAGTGTACCAGGTATCGGGGAATTCCCCCCCCCCCCTTTTTTTTTACAGAAGGCACAGGTGAAGAAGGGTCTGAACAGTATTTTACAGAATTTTATTCTAATTTTAATCCGCAGTATAAGAACACACCACAGGACCCGTAGATTACTGACTTGTGTTACCACACAACATGCCAGATTTTGCTGATTTCTCATAATTTGCTGATTTCTCATAATTATACAAGGGGCTAGAAAAATTCAGTTGCCTGTGTGAATGAAACGCGAACACTAATAAGGAGATAAGATGAATTAAACTCTTATTATTTTGGCGGCGTCAGAAGGCCTTTTTTTAATGGCCGCATGAGGCATTTTCTTCTTCTTCACCTACTATTATTATGGTTCAGAAGATGAACCCTGTTCATATGGAACGAGCCCAGAGTGGCCATTGACCTGAAATTCAAGTTTCCAAAGAATATGTTCTTTAGAAAACGTAACAGGAAGTAAAGGAAAATAAAGAAAGAAGAGACCACTATTAAAAAGGAAGATAAATTAACAAATTAATAAATAAATATATAAAAATGTAAGTAAATTACTGAAATGCAAGGAGCATTGTACTGGGTAGTCATGCATTGCATCTTCGCTTGAACTTTCGAAGTTCCAATTGCACAACATCCTGAGGAAGACGCCCCATATTTACTTTATTCGGTAAATTAGATAATTATAGCCTATGTAATCAAGACTGAGCCGAAATTCATTTAAGTAAAACTGAAAAGGTAACCATTTTTAATTTCACCAGTAAACCGCTTTGAAGATCACTGCTCTCTCTCTCTCTCACGAACACACAACATATACCATTGAAATCTTTGAGAAAGCAGTCAACTTTCTCTGATGATTACTTAAGCGTTATGTAATTATAGTATTGATATACTTATGTCAAACATTTTATGTAACTCTGCATCTGAGTTTACCTTCAGCGTAGGGTCCACTCCGCTACCTTCAGGAATGAAAACTTATTGTTACTGAAACCCGCAACAGGCACCGAGAGTGCCTGATTTGAGAAAACTATAAAAGCTTGGGACATTTTACGTCGAAAGCCTCTGATCTCTAGACGAGTTCAACATCCAGCTTGTTTTCCTCGTACGTCTGTTGCTGAATATGCTGGAGTTTGATATAAACAAATATTCAGAAGTGGAGAAACGCCTTTATGACAAGCACATGCATCCAGACAGAACAAATCAAGAGAGGATGTGCAGTTAGCAGGCAGGGTTCAATGTAAAGAATACCGGATATTTTGGAAATGCTGAATATATTCTGTTGGCCCCAAACTCGTATTGTCGGAATGATAGTAAGTATTACGAAAAATCTTCTAAAGTTTCGAGTGCTTGCCGGAATGTTATTATTTCAGTAAAAATTTGCATAGTTAATAAGCTATGGGACACATAAAATCTACTCACATAGTTTCACTCAAATTCCTATTGGCTAACCTGGGTGTCATAAGGAACACTTAGGAACTTTCATTCCCTATCATAGTCCAACTGTGCTGCAAATTTCGATCCTTTATCTTCAGAATTGCCAGTTATTTATCAAGGTTAAAGTCTAGAGGGTAATGAGAATAAAAAAAAAGCAGTAGCATTATAGCCCCATTCTGTTCGTGGGATTGAAATGAAGAAAAACACTTATATATCTAAAACTAATATTAGATAAAAATAAGAAATTAGGTAATTAAATGATGACGGGACCATGGAATACAGAGGATTGTTTCCCTACAAAGGGGCCTTTCCATACGAAGTACTAACTTTAATAACAATTGATTACCAGTATATACTCCCAAATACCAATAATGACTACTTGAGGTTACCTTGCACACTCTACTTGCATAAACCATATTCTAGTTTGCGCAGGAAAATACATTCAGTCATGTTTCACTGAATTATTGCATCTCAGTTTCGACTCAAATAAGGTTCCATTAACGTTTCAGCCTTGTTACTGTGCCTGAAGTGTGCCTTGAGTGCGCACGGTATGCAGAACTAAATTTCATTTGCAGCATCCTATTGTTTTCATTCGTTCTTTTCCCTTTTCTGTCTACCTCTCAGTTTTACGATGCTTCATATTTCACCTTCCTTCTAAGACCAAATCCTTCGTGAGAGCCCTATGAGTGTAAATGTGACTACTCACGTTGAGCCAATATGTAATATAATATGGTATACTTATATAATAACGCATATTTCCCCAGTAAGGAAAAGACCCCCAGCTAAAACCGAAAAACAGGGCATCCTATCTCGCAGATGTCAACTTACGAAAGATCACTTACCGAAAGCGGACATTTTCCCACAAAATTAGGTAAACAAGGTCACCTGAGAACACCTTTCGTTTGACTGTTACGAAACGTATGGCGCCAGGACAATGATGCCCATAGCTCGTCTTACTTCGTGCCGTGACGAAAAATGTCCCACTTTTATTATCACATCAACGATCCCGTTTCGAAATCAGAGGTCGACTGGAACTTCGTATTTAAGGAGAGGAAGAAGCATCTGTCCTCACTCTGATCCCAACAGCCAGAGAGAGAGAGAGCCACGATGAAGCTCGCACTTGTCCTTCTTGCCTTGGTTGTGGCCGTAAGGTAGGCAATAGTTAATATTCTATGAACGCAGCATATATACAGTATATATACTGTATATATATATATATATATATATATATATATATATATATATATATATATATATATATATATATATATATATACATATATACTGTATATTTACAGTATATATCAAAATACGCTTTTTGGAGAATAATATCTTATAATAATGAATCAGAGTATAAGACATGAATAGAAAATTTACAAACGAATAAAAGGAGAATCGTTCTGTTTGCAGCAAATATTTCGTCTTTTCTTATATAATTCTTAAACAATCTACTTTGTTTACTAACCCTTTCTCATTAAGCTGATAATACCTTGTTTAGAAGATCCTAGATGAACCACCTTAATATAACCAACGAAACATTTTATTTACTTATTTACCATGGTCAGTGCCCAAAAGGAGCCATGGTGCCGCTGTGGTGCCTTCATCACTTATGACGATGACGAGGCCATGGTTTACGAAGCGCCAGAAATCACCATCGATTCCTGCCAAGACGATGCTAAGGAGTGCAAGACCTCCTGTGTCACGGAGGTATGATCTCTCTCTCTCTCTCTCTCCAATTGCTTTAAATCCTCACGATGTTTATGCAGTCAATTTACGACATAAGTTGACGGCAATTTTAATCTTTGTCCCATTAGATTAATCAGCTACCTATCCACTCTACCTCATGTATATATATATATATATATATATATATATATATATATATATATATATATATATATATATATATATGAGTATATATATATATATATATATATATATATATATATATATATATATATATATATATATATTTCTATATATATATATATATATATATATATATATATATATTTCTACATATATATATATATATATATATATATTGACAGATGGGGAGATAGATTGATAGCACTTATAGTCACTTGCAGATATACAGTTCATTGCGATACTAAATGTATCTTTTCTCTTTGCAGTTGAAGCAGCTCAGCAACGACGGCGACATGTGGTACAAGCTTCCATCCAACAAAACCGTAGGACAGTACATTTGCGAGACTTTGACCGGCCTCCATTACGACTTCGTCCATAACCACATCGTAAGCTTTTTTTAAACGGTGTCCATTTTATTGTCATACATTTTGTTTTTTATACATATAGCTTATCATGTATGTATGTAAATATATTAGAGTAAATTTATGTATGTTGCAGAAGTGACTCTTTAGAGAACGCTCAGAAGAGTTAATAAGAACGAAGTCTGTGTTTTAAAATATATATATATATATATATATATATATATATATATATATATATATATATATATATATATATACATACATATATATGTGTGTATACACACGCACAAAAAAAACATATATATATATGCATACACAAATAACGTGTTTGTAATATACATGGGAATGACAGAGTATAAAAGTATGAAAGAAAGATTCGAAGGAAGGCATGAATAAAAAAGTAAATATTAAAAAATTTAGAATAACGACTAAAGTCTGTTGAGGTGACGTGAAAGTGCGGAAAGAATGGGGAGAAGATAGGGAGGTCTCAGAGGTAGGAGTAGATGGAAGAATGTCAGGGAACATATTCCTCCACCAAGGCATAGATTTCTTCTTTTATATTGCCACAGGTGTGTTTATAATACTTGTTGATTCATCATTCATCTGATTTATAATTACAAAATAATTACAGGTATACGGTTATTACGAAGTGTGTGGTGGCCCGTGGGAGTACACAGGCGTGGCCTCACAGGGAATGCTTTGCTGTGACGACGGATTCCAAGAACACTGTATCAATGAGGAAAATTAAAAGGGATCCTTGGAGAATCTTGCAGGATTGAAAACTGAGATCAAGGAGGATGGAATCGTTACACTTTGTCTAATTTCTCTCAGAGTCTATCGTTATCAGTTGCCAGACTTTATGTAATGGCATTATCTGAGAATTTGAGAATAAAATTGGGATAGACAATATCAGTTTGACTTCAGATCCTTTTGGGTAAAATTTCGTTATCCAAGTGAACATGTGAGTTTCATGACTGGAGAATGTTCACGTTGCTCACTATCGAAAGATTTCAATAACATCAGCTGCGTATATTTACAATCAGCTCAAAACAAACAAACATACAATAGAAATGGAATCCTGAAGCTTTTGAATCCAGTACCTATACAGACTGCAAAGCAAAACCATGAATTTCAAGGACTTGGGAACAGGTCGAGAAGCCGCAATAATTGGAGCATTATATTCCATATTTTGTTGCATAGCTCTTTCATTTGAATAAAAAATTTTGTTGATAGTTTTGTCAGAAGAGTCAGACTGACTATGATCTGTTTTTTTTGGAGTTGATGGTAAACAACCTCAGCTCTTATCATTGAAGCTAATCGTGATTGTGACTTACTAAAGACAACAATTCAAATTCATCGGCCAATCAAAAGCAACTTACAGACTTCAACGATCTGCTTGGTAGATTTTTACCGTTAGCCCCAAAAACATAGACTATACAGTAGTGCTTTCAGATAGCTATTAAGAAACTGAAACAGTATAGTAGAAACACAATCCTACTCTCGTGGCAGTTAATCGTTCACGTTAAATGCAAAATGAATTTCCTGCTTTTAGAAAGGGTCAATGTGGCAGGGGGCTTAGCTGTGTCAAAACAAAGACCATATAGATTAGTAAGTTTCTCACCATGAATTGATTTATATATGTGCAATAATTTACTTAATTATGAATACTTAACGATTCTTGGTGTTACTTCAACTTCATTTTTCCTTTTCCTTAATACCTGAAACTATTTTACCAAATGCTGCTAGAAAACTAAGTATTTGTTATGAACTCCAGCAAAGTTAAAACTATTGATCACCATGACTTG
Organism: Macrobrachium rosenbergii; assembly: GCF_040412425.1. NCBI lineage: Eukaryota > Metazoa > Arthropoda > Malacostraca > Decapoda > Palaemonidae > Macrobrachium > Macrobrachium rosenbergii. Next base: position 45,250,849 of record NC_089754.1, read on the forward strand.
CTTTGCATAATTAGCATTAATTATTGATTGTGAATAAATGACGATGCTTGGCGTTACTTTTCACTTCTCGACTTCCATTTTCCCAGCGCTTGTATAAAATACGGAAAAACTGGCTAGAGTTCGTAAACCATTTGATATATGCAAATATGAAAATACTGTTAATAGATTCCTCAGATATCTTGTTTACATTTTAGATTAGCTGCATTCCTAAAGGGATCTTTATATTTCAGACAAACTTGTTCAAATAATTGTTCCCTTTTTTTCCGAAAATAAATTGATTGTGAATCACACAATAGCCAAAATTTATACATGCAGTGAAGTGAAAGAGCTTGACCAGACGCTAAAAATCTCCCTGAATCACGTGGAATAGAAATCATTGGAAAAATAGTTAGACACAGACGCTGCCCAGAAAAACGCTGTTCATAAAATTGCATTGCCTTCTTCCAGTTAGATAGCGTAAGAATTTCTTCTCATGAGTCAAAGAGGACCGGCATCAAAACATGCCTGATCGAGTCATTTGGTACCTACCAGTGAGGCACCGTGGCACCTCAGAGGCCTATGGATGCCAACGCTCTGCAAAGCACATTGAAGGCAGTAGTTCTTGAAGGGCAAACGCTGTCAGTGCAGGCCCTTGTTAAAATTGATAAATGGATTAAGAGGCTCGGTGTAAACCTCTGGACTTTTCTCATCGACCAAAACAGCGAAATGTAAGAGCTAAATTTCCAAAATATAAAGGAGCTTATGGCAGTTGGTCAAAAAGGGTATCTTCCAGCGCAAGTGTATATCATGTTAAAAGTATATGAAAAGCTAAAGATCCTGGAGGCTTCCGATATGTTAGAGAGGAAGATACTCGGATAATAGCAAACAGAATATGAGCAGCTTTTGATAAACATACATCATTCCTGCAAATACTGGACTCCTTACCGAACAATACTTAGGTTTTTTGTGAGATAGTTCAGGTGATACATTTTCTAAGTACTGTGAAAAGAAACATAATTTGAAAATCCCGCAGCAGTAAGTACTGTATCGTTACTTACTCATAGCCATTGAGCAAATCACGAAGCGATATTGGCTCATGAAAATAGCTGCAATTTGAGAAACATCATCTGCATAATATGCAGTTTATATTTTCTACTACAACGTCTTTTTTTTAAACCTCTGTCTGGAAGCGAGAGTCAATTTAATCTTTCTGCCAAAACATCAACAAACTAACAAATATGTCATAAATCAACAGGTCAATACACCTTGATATTTGTTATATCTCTTAATCCATGGTTTTTTGTCATCTTTTTTCAGATTTTTATGTGAGCTTCAGGATTCCATGCATAACTTTTAGTTAAGAAAGGAGCATGATATCAACAGGGATTTATAAAAAGAAGTGTTAAATGCTTATCACGAGACCCACATCTACATTCGGATGGGGAATTTACACTTAAGGATCTAAAGCAAAACCAATTTTACGCAAGCTATGTTTAATCAAATTCTCAGATAATACCACTGCATGAACTCTACCACATGAAATTCACATTTTCTCGATGGATGTTAAATCAAACCTAGACCCTGAGGATCTCGGAACATATTCAGAGGGGAATTTTGTGAGAGTAGAACTGACCCCAAACTCCTCAAGAGCTCTCTAGATCTCGCTGTTTCTCCCAGCCAAGTTCTCTGAGAATTAGCGACACGTGATCTTCAGGTCGCCTTTCGTCTTTAGACCTAACTAATTGATGCAGTGTTGTTGGATTCCGTCGTCGCAGCAGAGCATTCCCTGGGAGGAAATGCCTGTGTACTCCCAAGGACCACCGCATACCTCATAATAACCGTATACCTGGAATGCAGTAAGCATTATTGCATTGTTTAAACAAATATGAAAGAGTATTATTATCAGAGGTTGTACTAAAACAACCGGAAGTGTTAGTTGTTGCTTTCAAAAGGATAAACACCAGAGAAAAACTGTATATTAGTGTCAAATGATATACCTGCCATTGTAGAAGAAAATAGGTAATTATATTTTATTCTCTTCTTTAGTCAATATTTTCCCAAGGTACCTGCTACTTTATATATATATATATATATATATATATATATATATATATATATATATATATATATATATATATATATATATATATATATATATATATATATATATATATATATATATATATTATATACATATATATTTAATTTAATTAATAAGCTACAAATACTCCTCAACATCGATTTCCCTTTACTTTGGGAATAACTGACACCCAGAAACAGAATGGATAAGTCCTTGTTTCCTTGGTATCATCCCAAATTCGTATGTTTGAATCGCGCCCAGGCCAGATACACTTTATCATATATAGTTCCCTTTAGTGGATGTTATTCCCAAGGCAAAGTGAATTTGATATTTATGAGTATTCGCCTTTTTATTTATATAAGACATAAAAACTTACGTAGTGGTTATGGACGTAATCATACGAGAGGCCGGTCAGAGTCTCGCAAATAGCCTGTCCAACGGTTTTGTTCTGGGGTGTCATGGACCACAGATCTCCGTAGTGGCTGTATTTATTCATCTGAGAACGAAAGAAACAAAAGACTACATTGTATGCAAAAAGACATGTGCTGTGGATATGTACCAGGATACATGAGAGAGAGAGAGAGAGAGAGAGAGAGAGAGAGAGAGAGAGAGAGAGAGAGAGAGAGAGAGAGAGAGAACATCTTGCAGTACCTCCTTGGTGCAGGAATTCTTGCACTGTTTGTGGTCGTCGCAGGAATCGATGGTGACTTCTGGCATCTCGTAGACCATGGCCTCATCATCGTCAAAAGTGATGAAGGCACCACAGCGACACCATGGCTCCTTTTGAGCGCTGAATAAATAAATTGATAAATAAATAGATATAAAAATAAGTAAGTAATTAAAAGGAGCTTAAGTTTTTGAAATACGAGTCGTGTTTTATTCCACATGTAGAAAAAGAATGGAAAAGGACGATGTGTATATATATTAGAATCAACCGGCTTTCATGTTATTGATATAATTTACCAAACAGCTGCAACCAAGGCAAGAAGGACAAATGCGAGCTTCATGGTGGCTCCCTGGCTGTTGAGATCAGAGTGAGGATGGAAGCTTCTCTCTTCCTTTTTAAACTCAGTTCCAGTCGACCACTGATTACGAAAGACCAATTTCGCAAATGTTGAATCACTGGCACCTCCACAAGTAAAAAACCAACCCGTGGGACTATTCCCTGGGTATACATTTGTTTCGTGCCATCCAACAAACTGCTTCTAAGTGACTTTGTTTATCTGATTTCATGGGAAAATGCCCTTGATGGTTAAGTAACTTTCACTGACTCCAGTTCCACTCCATTTTTATGTTAGCTGCAAGATATTTTTATTTTGGAGAAACTCACAAAACTCAGTAGTGTCTTGATAGGCATGTTTAACATTGTTACTGCTACTAAGAATATTTGTGGCCCTGCGTCATCTCATGCATCACGTCTAGTTGCTAGTATACAATTGGTGAAAAGTGGTCACAGCCTCTGTGACATGCCCTCGTTCATAGCTTCTGTGCCATATCCGTGGGTGATGGAACGCTCAAGTAAGCTTTCCTTAACTTTTATCGCTTCCGTTTCAAAAGGTAGACGGTAAAGACTAACCGGAAAACTGAAGCTCTTAGTGGGCACAAAGCAAAGTGCTCTTTGTTCATGTGATCTGTTCTTTGTTCTGATTTTTCATTAATTCTAATTTCAGATCCTTCACTCCTTGCCTCCACCAGCTAATGTGACAATCCTCAAGCCTTTTTTTCTGATATACTGTCCTCTCCAAGTAAACCTGTGTTTTGTTATAAACATCTTATCACTCGTATCGTTGTCGTTAGATTTACTATTCCTTTTCGTATTCTATCTTGAATACTTTTCAAGCAAATTTTGAAATTGAGTCCAATTTCAGCCTTGCAATAGTATCAGCCAAAGTAATTTAAACACATGCAAGAAAGATATAAGAAAAGGTAGTACCAAGTGCATCATGTTGGTAATGGGTTGATTTCGATTCTAAGTACAAAAACCTGAATTCAACATGAATATTTACAACAGACAGAGGCCAAAAGAGGAAAACTGGCAATTTCTAAATTGACTACCAATTTTGACATTAGCAACTAATGTCGGGCTTGAAACCGTACAGACAGAAAGGCGGAAGGATAGAGACAGGGGGAGAGAAGGGGAGATAGGGGAAAGGGAGTGACAGAAAGAAAAGGAGAGAGGGGAGGCGAAGGAGGAAGAAATGGGTCATTACAAAAAAAAATAATAATAAAAGTCCAGCCGTCCTGAAAAATTAAATAGGCCCAATTTTTGGGCCGATCAGCTCTCCTGGTATGGATTCCAAGGATTTTGGCATTTACGGAAGTAGGCACAGTTTCGCTGCTTAAGATAATGGTGTGCACTTAATCCTTTCTGGTGATGTTGAACGGATTTCTGGCCTTGCAGCACATTTTAAGTAAAAGAATTTTAAAGAGACATTCATATTTCCAATTGTGAGACCAGTTTTCTTAATTTGCTCTAAAAACTCTTATAACATTTTTGTATTTTTTGCAGAGTAAATATCATTTACAGTACGTTTTTACCAAGCATTACTTGTAATATCTGAAGAAAGTTCGAAGTTAATCCACTACACTGTTACAAAGAACTCATGAAAAGAGAAATTACGTAGATAAAAACCAGTAGAACGTAAATAATTTTCCAAAATATTTAATTATGGCCAAAGGTCCTAAAGGGATGTAGTTAGTTAGCTGGAGACCCGTCATGTAACTAGCGCAGCCTTCCAACAGGACACATAATGTACATTTAAGTAGTTTTTCTGAGATAAGAGTAGTTGCTAGGTTAAGATGATCCCTTCCCAACACGTGATTTAAGCTCTTACGCAGCCCGAGAGGAGTTTTTGAGGAGCTGAAAGGGAAACCCGGTGGGCAGATCGAATCCCTATTGACCTAAATAGATAAGCAATAACGTCGCCTTAATTTAGGGCTATGATACTTTAAGGCAACCCAACATGGATAAAGTGTATGTTGACGGTATGAACAATATTTCTGTTTAAGCCAAATATAAGACAACATGTTCTTTGAACAGATATATGCTGCTTAAAGAATGTTTCATCAGCTTGCCGAAGTCTGTTAGATATTCTTAAGTTATGATTGCTGGATGCCTGTAGGATATTTAAAGGGTGGATCATTTACTAAATTCTTAGACTATAAGTATGTGATCTTATCATACACCATCAGCGTTTGAGAATTGTAATGTCTACAGTTCCTTAAAATGTTGAACCCCCAGCTATGGGGCATCATGAATTCCTTCAGTGAGGTAACATGACCATCGAGGGCATTTTCCCATGAAATCAGATAAACAAAGTCATTTAGAAACAGTTGTTGTTCGATGGATGACAAAAAAAAATATATCACCGGGGCATAATCTCACGGTTCGGATTATTTCTTTTAGTGATGTCAGCGATCAGTATTGACGAAATTGGTCTTTCGTAATCAGAGGTCGACTGGAAATGAGTTTAAAAGGGAAGAGAGACGCTTCCATCCTCACTCTAACCTCACCAGCCAGGGAACCACCATGAAGCTCGCATTTGTCCTTCTTGCCTTGGTTGCAGCTGTTTGGTAAATTATATTAATAACATGAAGGCCTGTTCATTTTATATGAGTATATGATAGCATATATATATAAATATGAGAATGTACAACCATGCTTTTATTGACTATCTTCTCTTTCCTTTCTTTTCACACATATGAAATATAACACCACCTTTTATTTATTTATTTATTTATCAATTAATTTATTTCAGCGCTCAACAGGAGCCATGGTGTCGCTGTGGCGCCTTCATCACTTTTGACGATGATGAAGCCATGGTCTACGAGATGCCAGAAGTCACCATCGATTCCTGCGACGACCACAAACAGTGCAAGAATTCCTGCACCAAGGAGGTACTGCAAGATGTTCTCTCTCTCTCTCTCTCTCTCTCTCTCTCTCTCTCTCTCTCTCTCTCTCTCTCTCATGTATCCTGGTACATATTTATATCCACAGCACATGTATTTTTGCATACAATGTAGTCTTTTGTTTCTTTTTTTCTCAGATGAATAAATACAGCCACTACGGAGATCTGTGGGCCATGACACCCCAGAACAAAACCGTTGGACAGGCTATTTGCGAGACTCTGAGCGGCCTCAAGCATGATTTCGTCCACAACCACTACGTAAGCGTTTAAGTCTTATTCATATGAAGCGGCAAATACTCGTAAATATCGAATTCACTTTACCTTGGAAATAACTTACTCCTAAAGGGAACTATATATGTGTATCTGCCCTAGGCTAGATTCGGACCTATGAATCTAGGATTTCATACAAAGGAAACAGAATCATCCATTCGGTTTTTGGTGCAAGCTGTTTCAAGGTAAAGGGAAATCGATGTTAAAGAGTATTTGTGATTTTATGACTTCATATATATATATATATATATATATATATATATATATATATATATATATATATATATATATATATATATATATATATATATATATATATATATATACAGTATATATATATATATATATATATATACATGTTATATATAAACTAGCAGAAACGTTAAGGAAATATTGACTTAGAGTAGAACAAAATACAATCATGCATTATCTTCTACCATGGCAGGTACATCATTTGACACTGACATAAAAATTTTGTGTTGTATATCCTTTTAAAGGCAATATCTGACGCCTTCTGTTGTTTCAATACACCTCTGATGATGATACTCTTTCATCTTCATTTAAGCGATGCATAATGCCATAATGCTTACTGCATTCCAGGTGTACGGATATTACGAGGTATGCGGTGGTCCTTGGGAGTACACAGGCATTTCCTCCCAGGGAATGCTCTGCTGCGACGACGGACTGCAACAACACTGCATCAATTAGTCAAGTCTAAAGACGAGAGGCGACCTGAAGATCACGTGTCGCTAATTCTCAGAGAACTTGGCTGGGAGAAACTCTGAGATCAAGAGAGCTCTTATGGAGAATGGGTCAGTCCTATTCTGCCACAAAGTCCCCTTCTGAAGATATTCTAAGATGTCTGAGGATCTAGGTTTGATTTAATATCCATCAACAAAATGTGACTTTCATGTGTGGCATTATCTGAGAATAAGAGAATAAATAACTTACGCAAGACAGGTTTTGCTTCATATCCTTTATGCGTGAATTACCTAAACCTAATGCAGGGTGCGGGCTCATGATAAGCGTTCAGCACTTTCCCTTCATGAAGCCAGGGTGATATCATGCATGAAATCCTGAATCTCTTCTAAAATCTTACAAGCAAGAACGTGAACAGAGAAAGGGAAGTGAGGTAGAGTAGTCAAAATAATTTGGAGAGCTATGTTACCTTTGTACAGAGGTTCGAATTTTACCTACCATAGTAAAAAGTATACTACTTTTTACTATGCTTGTTTGTGTGCTTGGCTGTTACACGTTTTGGAAAGTCCATTGTCTTTTTTTGTATAACTGCGTAAATCTCGAATTTACCGTAGCAAAAAAAAAAAAAACCAACTCGAAGGGAGTCATTACGATCTTCCAGCCCAAAAAAACCGTCATTAGCCCAAAACCAAACGTTCCGCTAATCCCTTGGGTATATCAACAATCGAGCACAACATATCTAGGATTTGTCATTAATACCATCATTTCTATAAGTATAAGAAATATTACAGTTAAAACCTAATTTTCTGGCAGAATTTGTTGATACATTTCTTAATCGTTGAGAAAAAGAGCTCTCAGGTAAAATTCACCTACAGTTGTGTCGTAAATACAGAATTGTCAAGTACAGTGTCTTATGCAAATAGAATCATGGAACAGGGACGTATGGACCTAATCATGCACCTAATCACTTTCTTTAGGTATTCTTCCTTCAAAATCAGAAATGAAATGACCATTTGGGAGTAACAGACACAGCATTGCATGACAATCTACACCTTGAAAAAAAATTCTTTTTTTTTTATATCGAAACAGATGAAATACCCTGAGATTTCGTAAAAGAATTAAGGCATCCTAAAAACTGATGGTAAAAGTCGAGTCCGTCTAGGATCTTTTATACGCCCCTTGAACAAAACGCGAGTTTAATGAGGCGTGGCTGAAGATAACAGGTATCAGGAAAAGGAATATTGTTAAAAACTGTTTTGACCCTAACGGCCAGTTACGTCACTCATGGTTGGTTAACATTTTTCCAGCATTAGCCAACGAAGGAGGAATAGCAAATGTACAGAGTCAAAAGATAGAGCATTTTACACTGGTCCACCAAAGACAAAGCTTATTTAAAATGTTATTCATGTTTTTAGGACAGAATATTCAGACATTTAAATCTACCTGTCTTTCCCTCTATAACACACGCAGAGTAATATATACGTATAAATATTCTCGGGCGGGAAATGTAGAAAAAGCTCAAGATATTTAAGAAAGTTTCTTTGCTGACTAACTGGGCTGAGTGTTTTGAGTTGTCCCACTCAGACTGTAAGACGATAGCTTTCACACGTTTTAAAAATGGTCTTTAAACGCCGAGGTCGTCGAGAAGGGTGAACCCTGTACTAACAACTCGAGCTCTACAGAAGAAGAAGAAGAAGAAGAAGAAGAAGAAGAAGAAGAAGAAGAAGAAGAAGAAGAAGAAGAAGAAGCAAGACGTGTAAAGGAGGAAAAAAGACACTCCTTTCGTGTCGTTTGGCATCACTGATCAGAACTGAGTTTTTAGGATTCTATTCAACAACCAGCCTCGTGTTAATTTTACATGACACTAAACTACTTCGCTAAATGCCGCCCTCAGAATCGGGAGGCTGATATAGGATACTGTTGTAATCAGTGATGGGCCACGACGAGGCCCGGTTACCTAACAATGTAAGAATATTTTACAAGGTTCAGCAAAGTTTGTTAGATAGATTGCGTATGGCCGTTACGTAATACAAAGAGAAGTAACGTGACCAAGTCAGTTGTGGCTGAGAAATACTATTGCTGTTTTTCCCGTGGGACTTGATAGCTATGGCAACGAAAGGACACAAGGCATTTCATTATACAATCCAGGTCATCCGTAGTGTCGCAAGTTGCCGGTGTTTGTAATCTCAAAGTTACCCTCGCCATTTTGATTAGAAATAGAATACCCAAGACCGACTTCTGTAGAGACAGAGGGTCGGAGAGGGCTTTGGTGTTGGTAAACCACGTAATTCTTTATGAACCCAGACAGTACCTTAAAACAGGCTCTTAATGTGGAGTAATTAACTACCGGTCAACCAGATGTATTTTTGTGGCAATTATGCATTAAATCCAAACTCAGAGGTAAACTCATGGGTCAACCGGTATGTCTGAACCCTATTACCTGCCTCTTTTCAAAGGGAAAGTCCATTTACATACAATTGTCACCCAAAACCGGACTTGATTTGGCCAGCCTTGCCCGTCTCTGTCATTACACCATAAAAATTTATTCTTTTCAGTTTATAAATGACAATAGTATTAAAGAATTTGAATAATGCCTTTTGTTACAAATAAAAGGTAACAACAGCCGCAATTAATTATGTAATTTCTAGTCTTATTTATAGGCCATAAAAAGATTAAGATAAAACTCCCGTAAGAATGTTTCCCCTTCTAGGTTAGGCTACATACCATAAAACTCATCAAAAAAGAATCTTTACAAATACCACTATCAAAAGGTGTGCAATAAAATTTATAAAGACGCTACCTTTGTACATACTTTTTTTTGTCTAAAATTGAGTATTGAGTGATATTAGAGTAAATAGTGAAATCATCTTCTTTCATTGAATACTTCTATAAACATTATCTTAAAATGTTCAACTTCAGATTTTCTGTAATCTATCAAACGGTACACATTTGGTTATTTCGTTTCATACTACTTACTCCAACGCGTAAGAAATTTTATGAAATAATCCAGATCATGATTATTTTAAAATATTAAAAATTTAAATGGTGAAAATGTGAACACTGATTATTTTCGCAGATGTTCTCAAACACCTGCTCCTTTCTATGATACATGAGAATTTACACTCGAAAATAATAAAAACAAGTAAAAAATGCGCCGAAGTTTCTTCGACGCAATCGAGTTTTCTGTACATCATACAATCAAGGCCACCGAAAATAGATCTATCTTTCGGTGGTCTCGGTATAATGCTGTATGAGCCGCCACCCATGAAACTTTAACCACGGCCCGGTGGTGGCCTTTCCTATATCGTTGCCAGATGCACGATTATGGCTAACTTTAACCTTAAGTAAAATAAACACTACTGAGGCTAAAGGGCCGTAATTTGGTATATTTGATGACTGGAGGGTGAATGATCAACATACCAATTTGCAGCCCTCTAGCCTCGGTAGTTTTTAAGATCTGGGGGCGGACAGAAAAAGTGCGGACGGACAGACAAAGCCGCCACAATAGTTTTCTTTTACAGAAAACTAAACAAGTAAAAAATGCGCCGAAATTTCTTCGGCGCAATCGAGTTTTCTATACAGCCGCTACAGCGTATGATCAAGGCCACCGAAAATAGATCTATCTTTCGGTGGTCTCGGTATAATGCTGTATGAGCCGCCACCCATGAACCTTTAACCACGGCCCGGTGGTGGCCTTTCCTATATCGTTGCCAGAAGCACGATTATGGCTAAATTTAACCTTAAATCAAATAAAAACTACTGAAGCTAGAGGGCCGCAATTTGGTATGCTTCATGATTATAGGGTGGATGATCAACATACCAATTTGCAGCCCTCTAGCCTCAGTCGTTTTTAAGATCTGAGGGCGGACAGAAAAAGTGCGGACAGAAAAAAGTGCCGACAGAATAAAGTGCGGACGGACAGACGAAATTGGCACAATAGTTTTCTTTTACGGAAAACTAAAAAGAACCACAAATATGCAAGAAATTCTGGAAAATCATATAATAATTGGAAAATCATTGAAACGTTTTCAGTTGTTTTGCAGATTGCTTCTTTACAAAACCTACTAACAAATAATTAAAAAGGTAATATACAGTAAATAACTTTTGTCTCGGCTGTCAATCTTCTCCAAAGAAGTATTTCGAATAAAAAAAATTTAGAAGTCCGTCTTACAGCAGATGGGTTTTATTGCGTCATTGGAGTGATTCAGTAACGATTTAGTTTCGGTTAGATTAACATAAAAGTTTCGTAATCTACTTTCACTTGTCGTTACGAAACAATCTTTGTCTACGCCGTTTCATGCGTTCACATGGGTCCTCCTTTATCATCTCTGCTACGAAGTCGTTTCGTTTCAATTTAAGAAGGAACTTTATGTAATTCAGAGCCTATGGAACACCTTTCTCTTATAAAGAAGGCAAAATGATGGCGCTGCTCCATCTTGTCGTCGAATGTCAGCCATGAAGGTGTTGCTTCTCCTCCTCGTTGCTGTTGCTGCAGTGAGGTAAACACTGTTGCTCTGAGGTTCAGCTGGATTCAGCACGGGCTCTTGCCTTCGTGAGTAGCTTACATAACGTGCTGGACAAATTCTTCAACGCTTCCAAATCTTTCAGTTTCGCCGGAATTTTCGCCTCTTTTAAGGGTAAAGGCCCAAACAAAGGGAAAAATGGCTTGACGTACGAGATAAAGATTATTATAAATAATAACATGATCAAAAGAATAATGAAGCATGGGTATATTTTTCATTGGTCATTGGCTTTATTTCTTCTACTCTCAAGCTTTGTAATGCTCTTCTTGTCCCTATTTCCACTTTCACTTTTTTTGGATATAGAAGACATATGGATGTCCGTTCTACCTCCCTGTAATTTAAAAAAAAAAAAAAAAAAAAAAAAAAGGTAGTGCATAGAATTATTTACAGACGTAATTCACGGCATTATTTGAACAGTATAGTTCACCGTGGCTCAAACTGTCTTGGTGTTACTATGACGACGAGTGTTGAGTAAATGAATTAGATGTTGCCATGACAACAACCGCTACGAATACTCTGCATAATACCACTCTCCGATTCTCGTCGATACCTCAAGAAGCTTCACTGTAACAGACTAAAGTTTCTGTGGTCTACAAAAATCAAACGTCAACTTTCCTTTATACCTCACGAAAATCATATGCCCGCATCAATAACTCGATACATAAATATGACGAAATACTGTTCACCCGTATGGATGCCTGCAACCTCCTGGAGTCTATCAGTGAAATGAAAGAGGCTGCATTAACCACTTTAATTAAGGCGCCATTTACCAGTAATTTACCTCTCTGATTTATGCTGCTGTTCCTGTGTTGTTGTTAGTTATATGCTATTTTCTTCTTGTTTTCGTTTTAAGATATTTTCCGTTCTATTTAGTGGAAACTTGTTTAAAAGTTCATTTTGAAATAAAACCACTATATACAACTCAATGCACTCTCATATTTATATTCTGGGGTTAACAATAATAATTTTCTATCAATGAAGTGGACGTTTAGCTTAAAAAATTAAACAACAAAATTTCGAGCAACGTAATGTATCTGATATAAGTACGATGCAACTGCAGTTACTTAAATATTTCCGTCGTTTTTAACAAGCCAGTGTAATAGATAATCAAAATACCTCATTTTTACTTTTTTTTCAAGCATTCCTTCCTTCAAGACCTAAAGTAGTCCATTGGCAATGCTTCGTAAAAACAAATTTTAATTATTTTTAAGAAGTTTTGCTCCTGAATACAGGCATCCCTAGGATATAGGCTTATGAAAATCAGTCAGTACGAGAATCCAGCAATCGAAACGGTCAGTGTCCCCATCTAGCGACAGAAAGAAAAAGCACTGTTTTTTTCAGGGCGCAGTCGGAAACATGGTGTCGCTGCGCAGTTTTCGCCACGTTCGAATTTGCCCAGGAAATGGTGTGGGAGGGAGAGGAGATCACCATCGACTCCTGCGAAGACGAGACACAACAGTGCAAGAATTCCTGTGTCGAACAGGTGAGTTCCGATCGCCTTCATCTTTTTTTTTTTTTTTTTTTCCTGCGAAAGTGAACGAGTAAGACCATCAGTCGAAATGAATGGAAGGAAATCAATAAGTAACCTGGATCATTTGTACAGAATGGTTATCAACTTGACTTTTCAAGAATATTGTCCACAATCACGTCTCCCTTTTCATTCCACAAACTCGTAAACGGATTTAACTGCCCTACTTTTTTTTTTTTTTTTTTTAGTTAAACGCAGTCAGTAACGGTGGAGACTTGTGGTATATGGGCGAGGACGGAGTGTCCGTTGGACAGCATATCTGCGATTCCTTGGTTGGTCTCTTCCATCACTCCGTGCATAATCACTACGTATGTATCGCCAAGGGAATCGGTTCTCTTATGGCTGTTTATTCTTCTTTTATTTTCTTTCTCTTCCGTCTATTTTTTAAGTTCTATTTTTTTCGAAATCATCATTCAAAAACCTTTTATTTTCTTAACCTTTTCCAGTTCTAGATTACATCCTTTCATTTTTTCGCTGGGAGACAATTAACAGCGAAGATTTGTTAACTTAGTAAAAAAAAATTCACAATGTAGCTTTCCTTTACCTGTCAGCTAAATTCTTTTTTTTCTTCGTCTTCTTAAAATTTGATAAAGATAACGAAAGAGTTAACATGTAAAAACCCTTCTTAACAATAAACAAAAGGATCAAGAATAAAAAAACATCACATCCAGAGTAACTTGTTATGAGCTCCCTCCTCAAGATATACTGGTTATGATCAGACCTTAGAGCAACGTACACCACACTGTGTGTTTTGGTTGATTGATATTTTGTAATCTGGCATCGTAAAGGCTATGATTATCATTCCCTCCACTCAGGTGGAAGGGGTATCATCATTCCTCTTAACTTGCTTAATTTACCCAGTTTTCCATCACTTTTCGTTTGCCTCTCGTTGTTGTTAAACATGTTTCCAATACCCTTGATTGTTTTTAAATTTATTTTTATTAATTCACCTCTTTTATTTCGCTTATTTCCTCTAGCTATAGTCCTTGATTCCTAACATGTGTCACTTCTTCGCCAACCAAAATACTGAACAGTTCTATGCTCTTGGCTCTAGGGTGAGGAATTTAGTAGTGTAAGCATGTCAATCTTTTGTAATATCCTGTTTCTTTGTTTGATCAGTCCTTCACCTCACCTGTCAAATCAGTGGGTTAGATCCATCCGGCATTCATTTTCCTGTATGCAGAGGAAACCTGGTGTCATTATTTTGTCTTTGTCATAGAAAAATTGGTCCCTGTCCAATATATTGCTGAACTTCTGCTGTAACACGAACTTTCTTCCGTCTCTCTGTCCTCAAGGTACCATAGCGTTCTTTGCTTCCTGTTCTTCCTAACTATCACGTTTCCAAAGCATTTGACAGTGCTGTGCCTGAAATGTGGCATCATATTAGGAAGCCTGAGTCAAGTTATATATGAGACTTACGATTTTATTCATTGCAGGTTTATGGCTACTACGAAGTCTGTGGCGGTGCCTGGCAATACACTGGCATATCTTCAAAGCAAATGCTCTGCTGCGAGGGTGGGCAGCACATGCACTGCATTTCATAACTATTATGTTGCATGAGGCGCTGATCGACAAATAAACAACCGTTTATTTAACAGTCGTATAAATACCATCGAAAAATGCCATTCAAGTTCACACAACTTTCAGATGCAGAGTTTACTTCCTGTACAGCAGTTTCGACTTCCTATTTTGACTTTGCCTTGTTTCTTATTTATGGTCCATGTCACCGTCTTAAAGGCAGCCTTTTAAACTCAATAATCAATAATTAAATGGCTTTCGTTCATAATGCTTCAATTGTGGTTTATGACTTGTCTTCGTTTAATAATAAAGAAAGAATCTAGTCCAGTCGGTATTTTTTTCTTCATATGCAAAATAAAAATATACCTAAGAATTTTAACCGGCAAAAGTTGAAACTTTCACTCGAAAACAGGTGTAAACCCTACAAATTGAAATAATACTCTGAAGCAAATACCAGCCTCATTATCAACACCATTACCTTTGAATGGTATTTTCAAAATAGTTCCGGAGAACTCAAATAACAGGCTATGATACATTTCCTTGGATCAGCACTGCTGCCCTGAAGAATAACGAAATTATTATGAATAAAAAAAGCTGTCGCAGTCTGTTTACACTTTTACTAGAATATGAATGATCAATTGACTCCATATTACTGCACTATTGCAGAGTAGTTTACATCATGAAACCAGGCTGTTGGAAACAAAACGCCGTCAAAACTCTTCCCTGAGTCTAATGAATGCTTGGAAGATGCTGACTGACAATTTTTGCCTTCCTTTATATAATAAAAATTCTTTTTTCATCTCCTAAACTGATATTAAGGAACAATATCACTCATTCAGTGTTCTTACAATTATATTCAATAGCTTCAATATTGATTCATTATGGTTCTATCTTAGTTTATCCTTTAATAGATAAGTTACCGTTTTTATACAATAAAAATTACAGAAAACGTTTAACAGAAAACGCTTATTCGAGCCCCTCTTTCAAGGAACACTGTGATTAAGATGGATTACTTTTTTAATATTTTTTCACTTGCAATAAAACTAGATAACACCTGGATGTTGCTTCATGGAGAAAATTACTTTACAAATTCATACTGATTCAATTATGCATCTAACTCTTACTGATAAAACATGGCTTTATATTCGCACTTCCTAATGGCAATGAGGATTTTTATGACAGAATTTATGCAAAAATTATACATTTTAGGTCACATTTATTACAGAGTGAGATACCTAGCTCTTGAAATTCAATTACAATCTAACACGATGCTTTTATATATAGCTAGGCATACTTAATATTATTTTTTAATGATCATAAGGGTTCCTAAAGCGTCAAACTGAAAGAGTAAATGACTCTCACGCTATATGCCCAGTATCCAAGTGTGCTATGGTTACATTAAAATAAAGTTTTGTCATTTTAATCCCTTGGGCAATGAATACCCAAACGTCACGAGGACGTCTGAGATCATCATTGGACTGATTAGCAAGAAAATATTAGAACTTTACATCATCATCTGTCGAAAATGATCGTATCCAAAACAAGACTTACTATCAAAAATGAATCTAGGCAGAAGCCAAAAATGAATCTAGCTAAAAGTGAACCTATCATAAACTGAGCTTATGAATTAATAAGAATTTAGCGAAGTTGGCACGTACTGCTTTATTTATAAGCTGTCACATTAAAATTATTTTTTTTTCATTCCTTGACGGTGATAATTATGTGAATACAAATAATCGAGACATTTATGTTTGTTAAACTTTTTTAATATTTTTCCTCTTAGTTTTCGCTGACAAACATTCAGTTCTATGAAAACTTGCTTTGAAAGCCACTGCCCTTTTGGCTTGTTCATTTTGAAGAAAAATAATAATAATAATAATAATAATAATAATAATAATAATAATAATAATAATAATAATAATAATAATAATAATAATAATAATAATTATTAAGTTAAAACACTCGAACTTCGAGTAACGATAATCACTGCACTGGAGATTTGAGAAAATGTACTCTCATGTTATTGCACTTTTCACCAAATGTAATCTTCGCACATCAGGTCACTCAAAACGTGTTGTAACACCTGCCAACAGCCTATGGAAGTACTATTGGCAGCCTTTTATTAACTGCATGAAGCCAATTCACAACAACTGCTGCCGTTGATATATTTAATGAATTTCCTGTATTTTCTTAATTCAGCGGGATATTTCTGTAACTCTGATATTACGGCAATATGTTGCTAAGTTAAAGAATGTTCTTATTCTTCTTTGAACCCTATCAGCATTTGTAACTATTACTGGTCTCTTCTTTATGACATTTGTAATCGTAGGTCTATGAAATATGCAACGAACTTTTGCAACATTACAATTGTGACTTATTTCATTTTTTTTCATGTTATAAATAAAACTTCATGAACAGCATCATAATGAATTGTATATTCTTTTAAAATCCTGAATTCATTTATCCTCGTGGTCAAACTAATTCTTGATGGAAAATAACTATATATTTAAAGTCTAAGGCAGAGACAACTCGGCAAACAGATCTCTCTCTCTCTCTCTCTCTCTCTCTCTCTCTCTCTCTCTCTCTCTCTCTCTCTCTCTCTCTCTCTCTGAGTAATTTGTTTGCGAATCACCTAAAGGCTTATTATCTTTTGATCGCAACATTTTTCTCCGGGAATTTAAGCGAGACACGTCAATGTTCCGTTGCTCTTGGAAACCTGTAGGCCTAAGGAAACGGTCGCGCACGTTCGTTTGTGCTGGCACGGGCTCTAGTTCGTGGGAAGCCCGTAAAAAAGACGTGTACATCTATGCAACGTATTATACCAGTGTTGCTGTTCTGTCTGCACCCTCCCGTCCGCATTACAAATAGGAAACGTAACCATTTGATTGTAAGCTATCCAAAATGGTTGTGTGCAATAGGGATTGTGAAGAAACATAGGCTACAAGTATTTTCACCACTGACATCTTTATACATTACAGCAAATGATACATTTTAAACAGGACTGTTTCAATACAGGAAGGTTACATTCTAAAGTATATATAAATTAGCAAATAACCCACAATTCACAACAGGTAGAGAAAATTTATGCAGATCGAGAAGCCTAGGCCTACGTGGTTGAGCTTCCCGACGTGCATCGGCCTAGGCTTCCCCCCTCAGTCAGTACGAAATTGTTCTCAATCACATATTTCATCAGGGATGCAACCTGATTCAACCTTCCCTTAACGTGATCTTAATCAAACAAGAAATCAGTCTTACCTTATTTGAAGCCACTCACCAATAACAAAGGAGGGAAAATGCTGACTTTTTTTTCGTGGACGTCAATTCTGAGGGTCTACTTTTTAATCGCCGCATAGCAGACAAAAACGTATACTGATTTATTCCTCCTTTCTCTTTCATCGTATCCAGCTACACGACGGTTATTTTGTTGATATTAAGCTGTCAAGCAATATCACTTATCGAAACTTTAGCTAGAGATGAGGGGATGTGCGTTCACCTGTTTTCCTCCTATGCGAGTCAGTTGACTTTTCCCGCCCATGTGTGACGTCAGCGGTGTGAGGCGAGACTATGGAAACTAATATTTTTTTTATTTATTATGCGTTTTCGACAACTGTTATGGAATGTGTATTCCTTGTTACCAATAAGTAATTTAGGAAATAGTTATTAGATATTATGTGTCTGTAATCATGCTTGATGTTTGGATTCAAACTTTAGTTTTCGCCTTGACTCTTCCGTAAGCACTAATGTGTAATGCTACATCTTTCTCGAAATTAATCTTTCTTTTGTCATTCTGTTTTACAACATCTATATGGTTGATAATGGTATCCTACTAAGAAAAACACATTTTCATTTGTATGACAAAAGGATAAGATATTGCTTGGTGAACGAAAACTGGAAGAGTGTCGCAGTGTGGGCTATTTTTGATGATACAAGAAAAAAAAATCTTTTGTTAGAATGAGCGAAGGGGTTCAAGGTCCCGAGTGTGTGAGGATAAAATTAATCGTTAGTTGTTAAAATATGAACTTAGATTGGAGTGGTCATTGGCAAGAGAGGAAAAGGAAAATTCACTGGCAGGCATCAGTTTTAAAAGATAACAGCGGATTTCGAAATGCGTTGCAATTTCCGGCATAAATAAATCAAACACCCATTGATGAGTAATAACTGGAACATGCGTGTGTCAGTCTTTTAACTCTCGCCGACACGAAAAGCTGAAGGAAAAATTAACCAAAATAGCCAAATTAAAATTCATTTTTTATTTCCCAATTTTTTCGATCTTTTGTCATCATTATTAAATAAATAAATGGGAGCTCCTACTTCGTTTCTTGTACCCTGAATAGTCTTGGAAATTCTTAAGAAATTCAAAGTTAAATGTAAAATTAGAACTGTAACATCAATTGTTAGGTGAATACAAAAGATACTTTTCATGATAGTTCATATTAGGCTACCAATTCAGTTAGCATTTGTTTGATTTGATTTACACAGTTACGTTTTCCGTCATTTTTTTTTATTCCACTAACACACATCAGTGACTCTCAGGTATCAGGTGAGTCACTGACTCTCCCGTGTTTTAGACCGACGTGATTATGTAGACTCACATAGCAAAGTTATAATGTCATGGATAAAAAAAAAAACTACTAACCGAAAACAGCAAGACCCATTATGAATCCTATCCGTTATGTTACAAAGTTCAAACTTCACCTCAGTCGTGGCTCTCGGGAGAAATAAAGATAAACAAGAAATAAACTACACTGTCTCTTGTCACTCGATAAGGAGAACTTTATCATTTAACGAACACTGAAGCTACTTTCAAAAACAGGAGATGATTCATCAAGAATTTCGAATAATCAGTGATGCAACAGCTTTCTCGGGTTAGTGAATCAAGACAGGAAGTAAAGCAGACAAATGGGCTTTACGACTGCGAGTTAAAAATAAAAGATAGAACAATATTGCGGTACACGTTTACGAAGGAAACGCAGCAGATTTTTCTCTTGATAACTATTCGCCTAAGCTCTCTCTCTCTCTCTCTCTCTCTCTCTCTCTCTCTCTCTCTCTCTCTCTCTCTCTCTGATATATATACACATTATATATGTGTGTGTGTGTGTTTGTGTACGTAGACGAGACAGAAGCGAGATTAACCAAAAAAATATGCCACATCTAGCAAGGCTCTAGAGTCCAAGAAGATCCACTCTTGATAAATTGAATCCACGTGCTGAGAACCGGAAATAGACTGCTCTCGTAATCTTGTAATTACTGATATCTCACCCAAAGACCTTTTTGCGTCGCTTGGGAAAAGGACGTTCTGCTTTTGTCGAGGTGTAGTGAGGATTAGCCCTGATGAAAGGAGATGATCCCTTTGCTAAATTATATCTCTTTGAACACGAATGGTAAATATCTTTCAAATCTATTTCAACTTAACCCTAAAAAACATAAATCATAAAAAATTCCCTTCCCCCCTAGGCTCAAAGGAGGAGTTTACATTATCGTTCCAAGCAAAGGTATATGGGATTTTGCTCTCATGCCCCGTGGCGTTATCACTATAGACGGTCATCACCTGTGTCTGGCATATTTTATTTGGTTATCGGTAGGTGATACTCAGATCGTCATACTACAGTTTTTTTTTTATGGAAACATTGCTATGAGTGCTAGTATCTGACCATTTTTTGTCCACTTAGTGTCATATAACAAGTGCCTGTTGTTGTTGAATTATTCTTTGTACGTCGCTAAATTATCAGTGCTAAAATTCCCGTCACTTAATAGTACCTATCATACTCTTAGATTTGGTAGAGAGTTTATGTATCCAATCTAAAGATATCTCCCACAGAGGGCAAGAGGAGAAAGCCAAATCAAAGGTAATGGAACAGCAGACCCCAAATCCCTATTTAATTCTACCTCACGGGATAACATGCCTTCGGATGAAGATGAACACAAAGTAGTCAAACAAAGTAGTTATCAGGTTTATCTAATCTCTACGACTTATCACCCGGATATTTGGACTTACAACCAATGCCTTTAAATCTTGCTTGTGTTGACACTGTGGACTGTTTATCACTTCTGTGATCGTTATGTAAATGACAGGTAAAAGATAAACTATCTATACCAGAGAGACACCGGGAACAATAACGACAAGAATAAAAATAGATTGTAAAGAATAAAACAAAACTCTGTTCATGTTTATATCAGTAGGACAAAACTCTGTTGATTAGGCCTACAGATGACAGCCCATTTTAGAGAAAACACTGTAAAGAAAAATACAAAGAGGGATGAGAAAAGTTGGGAGACCTCTGTGGAGCTGGACCTATGTCACTGCAAGTTAAAGATTGGTAAAGATTGGTGAAGAAAGCACGAGGTACACTACACACAAACCAAGAGCAGCAATGTTCGATTGAGCCATAGTACTAGTAGGAGTTATTGTAGGCCTAATACTGGTAACAATTCTGGTAGTAGGAGTATTAGTAGTAGAATGCATGCGTCTTTCCCCTAACCTTGACCTGGGCTGACGAGCATTACAACGTACTAGTTATGTGTCGTGACTTTTATAATCCTGTTAATTATCAGCCATGGGTAAAGTCCATGGTTATGCTCAATTTTTTCCTTCACCCGCGGCTTAATTTTTTTAAAATTATGTGATCATGATGCCCAGAAATATGAAATGGTCAAGCTGAGCAAGTTTATAGAAATTTTACGTATTGGAGTTTTGCCTGGTTCCAAGGTAACTACCACTCGAAGTTTATCCTCATATAGGCTCACAAAATTAGCCACATATCATTAATACCGAAAATATTTCTAAAATATATATCCTTGAATATACGAACATTAAGTGAATTTTCTACACTGTAGTCAAAAATAAACATTGCAGGCTAAATAAAGTAGACTGGAATATGTGATTATGTTGATAACGTTGAAATTAGAATATGACAATTTGTTAGTGTTTAGCAGTATAAATAAACATAATATCTGTATGTATGGATTGGTTTCAGTACACTACAAAATTTCCAAAATTTAACTGAAATTCGTTATTGCCCAGCAACAGAGAATGATACGAAAAATAGTCTGGTCTAAACAGCAAACAGAATGTATTTCTCAGGTAGATGACACTGCAAAAAGTTATATATATATATATATATATATATATATATATATATATATATATATATATATATATATATATATATATATATATTTACTAAAAGGACCTCATTCAAACTGGACCATCCAGTCTGAATGAGGTCCTTTTAGTAATTCTACTAATGCACAGAGGTACGGATACTTGATAATGTGGACTGTTTGTCCAAGAAAGCTTGTAACTTTTTCTGAATAAAAACTCCATTAGATACCATCCAGTTTGAATGAGGTCCTTTTAGTAATATATATATATATATATATATATATATATATATATATATATATATATATATATATATATATATATATATATATATATATATATATATATATATATATATTTATATATATATATATAATCTGTGTGTGTTTCTATCTGAAAATGCTTAATGTAACCGTTATAAAACACACACAGGGACAAATTTAGTTATGTGTGTGATTCCTTCATCTTACAATACCTGAACAGTGGCCAGCTTTAGCGATCTTTTGAGTCACGTCGAGACAAAATAGTTTTTCATGAAAAAACGCAAGAAATTAAATGATAATTAATCAAAACTTACACTCGTCGCTGTCTCTTAGCTAAATTACAAAGTACCATTAACGGAAAGCAAGGTGATGGAGTCTAAACGCTGAAGTCAGGGTACAGACCCATTGCAATTGCGTTCAGAAAGCTTTCTGGGCCGTCTGGCAATGTCGTTACCAAGCAACTCGGCCTTGTAAACAAAGATTACCTTTATTCGTAGAAAGTGCCAGTCGATCTTTTTTCTTCACCTTCTTATCCAATAAATCAATACGCAGAAGATAGCTTATATTCAGCCATTAATTCCTCCTATTATGTCGCTGTTGTTTTCTCTTTTACAGGTGGTGAAACTGTCGTATCTCAGCCGCTTGAAAGTACGACGACGTTTTGTCCAAGGTCTAGTCAGTCGCTCTGCCGAGGGAGAGACGACAATATTTTGGCAAAGCCCAGCACGATGCCCTTCAAGGGGTTAACGGCTCTAGACCGTTCACCCTGCTTTCATATGTAACTCATTATTATGAGTGATGCGCTAGACTTACGGCAGAATGCTTAATGCGGAGTTTGATAACGGATATTTAAATTTACACGAATCCCTGAATAACAAGATCTTTCAAATCTATGTCCTGGCCAGTTTATATGCGTTTGAGTATGGCATCAAGTTCTGCTATGACTGTGAAGATAAAAGCGTAAGCAAAGCTCTCCCTCTCTCTTTCTCTCTCTCCCTCCCTCCATAACCGGTAGCGAGGCAGGGGGAATAGAAAATAAGCAAGGAAGAAAGTGAAACGCACTTGACGGCATCACCGCAGCAGTTGCGAAATCTAGTCTTATCACATACTCCTGGTATTCCTTGTGAAAACATGTCATAATGCAAAGGATGACTACTTTGTTCAAAAGCAATGCAGATTACTTTCATGCAACACAGTTTGATACGTTACAAATAAGACACATATGGACATGGCGAGCGAGTACGTTACAGTGTTTTTTTTTTTTATCGGCTGATTTCGTCATCGCAAGTTTTCTGCTATATTTGTATAATGGGATTTGAAGTATACCTACAAGGTTAAACTTTCGTCGTTCGTGCAGACGAAGCAGTCTAAAATATTATGTATATATAACAATATTATCATTTTTTACACAAAACCCGAGCATATCATGTGTACAATATAATATTTATAAGGTATATAATAACCGGCTCTCTAGAATTTGTGTGGGTCTCCCCCAGGGGGGGAGGTCGGAATCTAGTTTCCACCCAACAGCGTAAGGTGCCATTTGAATACACAAGTGTATAAGTACTTTTTTTTACTACTCTTGTGTTTCTGTTTAGTTTTCTTTTACATAGAAGCTTTATTTTGAGACTGATAGTGAACGATTCTCATCTCTAGAATCTTATAAATGTATAGTGTGTAAAAGTTTCTCTTAAATCTTAAGTCGATTGATTCCATTTGTTACTATTTGCAAGCAGGTCACATAAAGTGTTGCACACGCATGACGACCCGAGAGACAGAAAGGCAGACAGACGAATTAATGATGACAAAGTTGTTACGTTGCCATAATATCATTCATATCTACAAAACAATTATTTACTTAATATCATAAACTGTCATGACAACGCCGTAATGGAGATTGAAAGCATTCAGGGTTCTAATTGGTTTCATTAAGGCCGTCGTAACGTAGTTGTTATCTTCGATTAGACAGATTAGAGAGATACGAAGCTGCTCTACCATTATTATTATTATTATTATTATTATTATTATTATTATTATTCACGAACGTTTATTGTTTTTGTCAGTACAACTGGGATTATTACCAATGTATCGATAACATTAAAAATAACTAGAGTGTCGATGTTACGTGCCGTGCGGAACCTCAGATAACGTACTTCATTCTTCATGTCTCAATAGATTCTATCGATGTTACGAAAAGAATCTTTCTCTCTCTCTCTCTCTCTCTCTCTCTCTCTCTCTCTCTCTCTCTCTCTCTCTCTCTCTCTCTCTCTCTCATTGCATTTTATATTGTTATCGCTTTTCACTCAACACAAGCGACCAATCTTTTAGTGTAATGTCGAAGGAAGACAGATAACAATAACGCGATAGATAATGAACCCATAAGCAGAACAACAAACACACAGCAGAGGTCGGGAACAGCACGTGTTAACAGGAGTCGGAAAAACGTGGCGGTGCATTGATTGCACTATGAGAGGAAGCGGTTTTTGCAGGTATCGAGAAAACTCCCGAACACGCAGGATACGAGCCATGAATTCAGCAGGAGTAAATTTGTAAAGGTCTTCGGATTGGTGTGTACGGGAAAACTGTCAATGCTGCGGCTGACTGCTGTCAAAATTAGGGTGGTTATTTATTATTTCATGACCAAGGGTTTTAATTCTTCTATGGCGTCTCCTGCGACTGTGATATTATGTCATTAACGTTTTCTATGAATATTAGGTTGCATTTTTTTTTACTTGTGTTAATTAAGTCTTATTTAGAGCCATTCTAACCTTGCTCTAGTTGCCAGTCTCCAGTCACTCACTTTAAGATGGAAACGGAAAATTTCGTTACCTAAGAAATCACATTTTCTCTTTCCCTGTAGACTCTCCTCAATATTATATCCTAGGAAACGTTTTCTAAAAATTTAATATCGATGGCATGGTATTTGAAAGAGCGTCGAAAGAAGGTTTAAAAGAAAATTGACACCTAGACTGTTAAATGAGTTGAATATAATGAAAGAAACACTATTACTGAAAAGATCTTGTTCAGGGAGGGTTTAACTCTATCCCATATAACCTGGCCCACGCACAGATTTTAGCTAAATCTCTGATAAGAGATTCAACAACCAAAGGCCTATATTCTGGAGAGGATCGGTACAAATAAGCTTGTTTTCAATGCCAAACAACATATTATACCTATATGATGATATAAATATTTATGGGCCAAAAGCATTACCCTGAGGAACATATCAGATTATATTCCTGTTATCATTACAGTGCCCGGCAACAATTATATGCTCTTAGCAATACGACAATTAAAAATTCAGTGACAATGCTTATAAATCATACTGACAAAATCTCCAAATGC
This sequence comes from Macrobrachium rosenbergii, assembly GCF_040412425.1. Classification (NCBI taxonomy): domain Eukaryota; kingdom Metazoa; phylum Arthropoda; class Malacostraca; order Decapoda; family Palaemonidae; genus Macrobrachium; species Macrobrachium rosenbergii. The sequence goes on from NC_089754.1 coordinate 45,276,064, forward strand.
CAAAAGCATAATGCAAGCAAGCTCCAGAATATTAGTCTACTGAGAAAAAAAAGGGGCGGGATGAATAAAAGAAAAAGCGATACGCGAATTTTAAAATTTTATAAGGAATATGTGAATAATATAAAGGCAAAATAATTTAACTTTTTCACTTGTTAGTGACAGGTAATTAATACAGGCTTCAGCGACTAGAACGTGTTGCGACATTAATGTGTACTGTAGTTGAATCAGTCAATAAATAAATCTTCAGGCGAGGCTGTATAAACCCAACGGAATGCCGTGAAGTATGCCACTATGTAAGTGCAGTGAATACGTGAAGTAAAATAGATATTTGTCTAGAAAAGGATGGCCCCGCGCAATAACAGGGACTCGGTCACTGTCTTTTTCTCGTTATTGGCGTATGAATTATTAACACAGTTTGTGAAAGCATAGTAATATACTAGTGAATATTTAAAGGTGATAGATATCTAAAGTTACTTTTGTATAATTCAGTTACTCAGATAAAATCATTGGACGTTTATCTACTGTAGGTCATTGATAAAATTTAATTTCTAAATATACTGTGGTGCAATAAACACTTCAAAAACTAAATGGGAAAAGGATTAAATATACAGCGGTGCAATAAACACTTCAAAAACTAAATGGGAAAAGTATTAAATATACTGTGGTGCAATAAACACTTCAAAAACTAAATGGGAAAAGGATTAAATATACTGTGGTGCAATAAACACTTCAAAAACTAAATGGGAAAAGGATTAAATATATTGTGGTGAAATAAACACTTAAAAAACTTAATAGGAAAAGGATTAAATATATAGCCCATATTTTATGTATAATAAAAAGGATCACTGCCATATTTCACGCGTCTCTTCAAAAGCAATAATAAGAAGATTTAAGCACGAAACATATTTTTTCTGTTAAATTTCCTGTATGATGTTAGTCATGAAAACCAAAGGAATACAAGTTTTCCAAACCTTACCGTCCTCAAAAAGAAAAGAAAAGAAAAAAAAAGTGGCTGAGAAGGAAAAGGCACAATGTGTTTGTTTGCGGTTAAACTTGTCTGCAAGATTCAGTCAACAGTTTAACTCGCAAAGAGGAACGTGACTCCTCAAAAAGACTCAAAGCATTTCCCAACGCTTTTCTCTTCAATAGACATGAAAAAAGTGGAGAGACACGCAAACATTTAGTGTAAAGTTTCAAAGAGATTTCAGTCATAAAAAGAATGAAATGATGAGAAGCCGTACAAAGAAGGAAGCACTCGTAAAATTTTAATAAAGACAAAAAAAAGTGGAGACACAAAGCAAACATTTAGTGTATATGTTTTCAAAGAGATTTCAGTCATAAAAAGGACTTGATGAGATGATGAGAAGCCGTACAAGAAAGAAAGAAGCTCTCGTAAAAGGAAGAACTGTAGTGACTGTAATCCCTTCCGGTGGCAGAATTGTGTTGATTGTTGGTGCCATCTGTCGGGTGTTTTGGCGAGTCTGGCGGCACCAATATTATCGTCCTGTAGAAGGAAGTGGGTCGATGTTTTCCAGTAATCGCAGGACATTATTGCTCTCTTAAAGATCAGTTAATTGCAGCTATTTGGACTGTTATGTGTGAAATGTGCGTGTGTGTTGTTGGTGGCGTCGCCCGGTTTTGATTCGAGAATGACGTGAGGAGGTTTTGCCCTTGGAGGCGAAGTCAACACTACTGCTGGTGGAGATTCCCCTGGAAAAAATCGTCACCAATGTATAAACAACTCCAAATGGGCCTTCGCGCTTTCCTGCTCCTGGCTCAGAAGATTTGGAGTTTCGTATGCTATGTCCTCCGCAAGCAGGCCAGGGTGGTGAGAATCTATCGTGCTTCGTTGAGGCTTTGAGTCAAAACCTACGTTAAGCTTTCTAGGGTTTGAGTCAAAACCTACGTTAAGCTTTCTAGACTTTGAGTCAGTCAGTACCTTCGTAAGCTTTCTAGGTATTTGTAGGATCTAGGTTATATGTCTTCGATGAGGTTTTGAATCAAAACCAACTACAAGCTTTCTAGGCCATGAGTCAAAACCTATGTAAGCTTTCCAGGCTTTGAGTCAAAACGTGGGTAAGCTTTCAAGGCTTAGTGAGTCAAAACGTATGTTAGGTAAGTTTTCTAGGCTTTGAGGCAAAACCTATGTTAAGCTTTCTAGGCTTTGGGTCAAAACCAACATAAGCTTTATAGGCTCGGTTAGTCAAAACCTACGTAAGCTTTCTAGGCTCAGTGAATCAAAACCTAAATAAGCTTTTTAGGCTAAGCTCGGCGAGTCAAAATTTACTTTAATCTTTCTTGGCTAGGCTGTTATCCTTGGCTATGGAAAGCTTAGGGTACGATGGGCTAATCTAACCTTACCTGCAGGGAAATTAACCACCCTTCACTCCTTAGGTATGGGATCCGTTAAATATACCCAGGTATAGGTGTAGCCTAAATGGGAAAGGTGGTTAGAGATTGTTAGGCTGGGGGCTATTAAGGTGTCCGATTAGGTTACCCATAGGTTATAGCATTGTATTTATTTGAACACCAGAATGCCATTTGACAAGGGCTGTATAATACTTCGTCATGTAAGCTATTCTGAACACACTTACATTCCCTGTATAGAATTGAAAGTAGATTCTAGTCTTGGTAACATACTGAGATTGCCTAGGTTTATTAATGTAAAATTTATTAGCTGCTTTTAGGCTAAGCTAGGCTAGCTATATATTCTCTTTTGGCTAGCCTGTCTTGTCAATTGCAGCATTGTCATTTGATCTGGGTGTAGTCTGTGACTTCTATCACAATTGTATAGCCTGTCCAAGAATTTTACCAAGACATGCAATTGGTATGATGCAGACATTGTAACTTGTGTTTGTGTACATAATTTACCCTATTTATAATAGTATTTATCATTATCTACTGTAGTCATATATGCTACCACATATATTGCGAGACTGTCGCTCAACCTGAAACAGTATTCATCATAAAATTTCTTTTTGATTGCGTATGATGAGAATCATCCAAATCTTATAAACATACATAGTGAAAAAGGGAATTAGAGTACTGTAAGAGCATATAGGCTAATGGTACTTTGATTCCTTGCCAAAAAGCCCAAGCTACGTTAACTTTTATATTTTTTTAACTGTTTATGTTGTTTTATGCATTTATGACTGTTATTGGTAGTACAGACCACTGTAACCACCTATTATTGTGCTTATGCAGTCCATATATAATAATTATGGGTATCTCTTAGTGTGAAACTAAGGTTTTCATGCTGAGGAAAGACTAAAACAAATGAACGACACAAACAAAAACGATCAAGTTCATGAATCACAAGATAAATTGTCACAAAACACAATAATAAACAGAGTTACTTCTTAACCTTACATTCTCTTGCCTAACCTAACATAAGGCCTCAGGGCTGAACTGGCTTGTTGGAGGATTGAACCTAACCTTGCTTCCCCTAACCTAACCTAACTTTTGGCTTCAGGTCTGACCAGAGAAATGGTAGGCAGTAAGCTTAATTTACCTAATCTAACCTTGGGCACCAGGTCTTACATACTTTCTCAGTAGGGCAAAACTTAAAAATCATCTTGAGATTTTAAAATGTAATCTTTTAGAATTGTAGTGCCATTATTAGGTATGTTTATGGACACATCTAAATATCCAAAAGGAATGGCATCAGTTCCTTTAAAAGCCATCAAATCCCAAAAATTTTGTAGTCAGCTGGTTACAGATGTGGAAAATATATGAAAATACATTTTCTTAGGGGTTGTAAGTTGAAAAAACCAGTGTTTCAAGCAAATATTCCTATGGGAGGTACTGTAACAATGCAAAAATGTAAGATTGAAGATGTGTTTTAAACCTCCCTGTTCCTGCATTAAGCTTAATTTACCTAATCTAACCTTGGGCACCAGGCCTTTCTGCACAAAACTTAAAATCATCTTGAGATTTTAAAATGTGAAGATGTATGTTTATGTTTTAAATGCTCAGTTCCTTTGTGAATAATTTTTATCTTGTGGGAAAAACACGTTTGAAAAACCATGTTTGTTTTCTGTAAAATGCAAATGAGACTGGTAATGCATTTATTTCAAAACCTCAGATTACCTATAAGGATTAATTGGTAGTGGTTTTCAAGTGTAAGCCAGAGGGTGGTGTAAGTTCACATACACAAGCCCCCAATTAGTATTTTTGGGACATCACACATTGCTGTTGCATTTAAGCATATGCTACCATACTTAATTCAGTACATTTATAGTTTTTGAAAATGCTGCTGGAGTGTGTATAAAATAAAATTTTATAAAAATGTTTGACGCATGAACAATTAATATCAGTTTTGAACATTGTTTTTAAAACCTTGCTCATATATGAAAAAAAATTAAAATTTGGATATCAGTATGTTGAACTTGAAAACTTATAGGGAGCGACAGATTAGGGTTATGATCAGTTTTATTTTAAACTGTTGTTGCAAATGACAAAGTCTTTTTGGAGTGTCTTTCAGGCTGAAGGTATGGCTTTTATACCTTTAAAGGGATCCCATGATGGGATGTTACTATGGTGGTATTGTCATTTTCACAACACTTATCTTAGTTTCAATTTTCTGACATTTTTATCTTAAGTTCTGTCCATGTAAATGCCATAATCATGGAAGCATAGTCTGAGCCAAAGGTTTGATATTTGTATTTGAAGATATGGCTTGCTGAGATTGAGCTTTGGTGCCTTGTCTAAACCCACTGGTGTGTTGTATATACCTGTAGATTACATTATATTGGACTAAGAAAAGCCATTAAATACAGTATGCTGTGTACTGCTTTTTTTTTTCTTTACACAAATGTATTCTGTGGAATTTTTACATTATGACCTGGTGTTGAAAAAATTACAAACCAAAAACAAATAAATTTTGATCTAAAAAACTAATTTGTAAGGCTTAGGAGACAGCAGGCCAATATGGCTTCATTGCAAAAAATATGTAAGATACTCCAGTTATAGTGTAATTAATAATATAATTCTTAGACTAATTCTCATTTCTTAGTGAAATTACTTGGCACTTTAGTCTGTGAACCTTCACTGCTGCCTCAGATATTCTTGAGAGATGAATCAGTTATAAAATGTGATCAAAAGTAACCCTAATTAGCTTGCAGCATCTGAAAAATCACAAAGCAGGTAGGCCTAATAGGTTCAGTTATTCAGTGAATGAACTCACAAGCCTACTGATTTGGCATGTAAAGATCCGTTTCATTACTTCCGCGAATAACTTGTTTGTAAATTGGTATATTTTTGTCCTAATATCTCTACAATGTTTAGAAATTTACATCCATAGACCTATCTTTGATACATGACTACTGTTTAGCCTAAAATACTGATAGATCTGTGGGATCTGTGGCAATCATTTCTACATTGCAGGTAGTTTGAACAAACATTTACCAAAAGGTTACTCTAGGAAACAATGAAATGGGTCAGATTTCATCACCCCCATGCAGAAATACTGCTGTATTGAGGTCTACATGCATACTATCACACAGATCAAGCAAATTGGAGAACGGACTTCTGAAGATGGCATAGAAAGAAAGAACAATGGTCCGTGAAAATTTAGAGTAATTTTCGTAAGTGTGTGAAGATGCAAAAAGTTAAATGAGAAGTTAGGAGTCAAAGGTTGAGTAAGCGATAGATTTGGCTTTGTCAGTTATGTACAACAGAAACTGAAATAGTTTTCATTAGAGAAAGCAAAGTCCTAAGCAGGGTGTTTGCCTGACAAGGCCTTATGTCAGACCCTCAAAAAATGATAGTAAGGGCTGATCAAATAATTTTGTACCACTCAAGTCCTTTAGAGAGGATGACTAGTTGTGTAGAAAGCAAGACTCATATAGGCCTATTGTACAATAGCTTGATTAGTTTGAGCCGTTACTCTTCTCGGAAACAGACAGAAACAACAAGTGTGTTTCTAAGTTGAAGAATCAATATGTACTAGTGCTGAAGATGTGGTCAAAACAGATAGCAAAATTTTTCTTATTTGTAAACTCATTGAGAAACCAAAAAGTGTTTTCATCAGGTCTTATTCTGCCTGTAGACGTCTATCTAGCATCAGTCATAAGGTCATTTAAATTCACTAATTATATGGTTACATGAGTGGGCCAGCATATGAACATTGATCTATATTTATGAGATAAAAAACCAGATTTTTTCATTATTATAATCCATTATTCTAGTGCTGTTTTATACAGACTTCTGATGACAAGGAGAAGTTGGAATTTTGTGGTATAGAAGATTTGTGTGTTGAATAGAAATGCTTATTTAATAATGTTTTCAGTTTACGTGTTCCAGAATGTTTTGTTTTGATCATGGGTGATTTCTTTTAAATATTGTAAATTTTCAGGTTTTGCAGTACCAACCAGTCAAGTATGAGGTCCTTCCATTGTCGCCACTTTCAAAGCATCGGCTTAGTAAGTCTGTCCTCTTTTTAGTTATGATCAAATTGATATAGTGTACTGTTTATGTCATCTGTAAGTTTTGTCATTTGCAGTTTTGTTATTCTAGTAACTGGCATCTTTGAGCAGTATTGTATTGGTAAAGTCTTGGGTTTATCTTGTAGGAATTTCCATATGTTTAATAAGTTCACTCTAAAGGACCACCTCATTTTTATCATTCATAAGTTTAAATTGAATTTGTACCTACGAGAAAACAAACCTTTTTCTTTTATTATGAGTGTACCTTTGGTGAAATATCTCTCTCTCTCTCTCTCTCTCTCTCTCTCTTTTTTTTTTTTTTTTTTTTTTCAGTTGTCAGTAGCTGTGTACATGGTAGTCTTGCCAGATGTAGCCTATGTGAGTTACATGACACAGTACCTTTGTCTGACTGTAGTTGTGTCTCCTTCCATCTCCCTTTTAACAATGCCCAGAGTAATAAAGCAATGTAAATTTTGGGTTTAACTGTGATAATGTTGTTCCCCTCAGACCTCACATCCTCACCCCAAATGTAAGAACGAGGTTCCTCTTCATATCATAGAGCAAAGATACAAGAAAGTCTAACTCTTGCAAAGAGCCCAGTCATGTATGTGATTGATAAGCTGCCATTTCCAAGTGGAAAGAACAGTATTTGTATTTAGGGCAAACCTCCCACCTAAGAGCTAAGCTTCCACATAAAAGACGAAGGTGCAAATTGACGATTTTCCATTTTCCTAGGCCTACAAACCTGAAATCTTTCACCCATCTCAAACCACCCCAACACTTGGCATTAGTCAAGTGATTTTTTACCAGCCTTCAACAATTAACCAACTTTTGGCAAAGGTATATCCATGTAAAAGACTTCAGGTTTTTATACCTGGGAAAATTGGAAATTATCTTCATTTTGTGCTGCTCATTTGAACTTATTCCAAAGTTGATACATACTATAATCCTAACTTATTCCAAAGTTGATACATACTATAATCTCAGCACCAAAAATGTTGCATGTTTTGTACTTGAACACAAATCTAGGTCAGTATTTAAGTGACAAAACTAAGCTTGAAAGTGAAGTATAAATAGTGAACAGTATTGTGATGTCATAGAATTCCTTGTTGACTTGTGTCCAGCCGTGAAACTTATCTTTTGCCAATACAACTTTGAACTGTCAGATATTGGATAAATGATGGTCTATGTATATTGTTAAAATTTACTAAAGAAAGTTTGGTGTTTCAAAACAACTCAAAGTATTAAAACATTTCACGAAAGATTGTTAAACTGAAGTGTTAATGGTATAAAGAGGCATTCTTTTGTACTCATATTCAAAACTTGTCAATTCAGTAATATGATTCCCCTTATCCCTTACAACATACATGATGTCACCATGTGGGCCATTGCTTTATTATAGACTGTCTGTAAGGAAAAAATCATGACAAGTTTACAAGTGCAACTTATGATCAGGTTGATATTCAAGTACTTGAGCAAGGGGTAGCAAAATTTTCAAGTCATTTTATTAACATAGCTTTGCCAGCAGAACCCAAAAACTCATGATCTTGGCCTTCTTCAAAATTGGCACCCTGCCATGTATTTGAGGTATCTTGGTATCCTGGCTATGGCACTTGTATACTGCCTGATTATTGGCTTACTGATTTCACCTTACAAAACAGCAACCAGTCAAAGCATTAGGTTCTGTTGTGGCCTTGAGAGACATCATAAATAATGTATCTCATGGCCAGGGTGGTAGTAGAAGGGTACATGACGTATTCCTCTTTTTTTTTTTATATATACAATATATTTCTTGTGAACCAGGAGTGTTTTTTTTATTATACTATAATAGGAAAAGAATCGGTCAAACTCATTAAGTATCCCTTAATATTTTGCTTTGCTTCCTTTGTGCCTATGCACTTTCTGTAGTTTTGTATTTTTCAGTAAACTTTGGAAATGTAGCTTATTTAATAAGTAGCACAGAATTTATTTCCAAAATTTTTACTTCCAACAGGTTTAGTGAAAAGGAAAGTACTGGTTTTAGATTTAGATGAGACGCTAATTCATTCTCATCATGATGGTGTTATACGTCAGATGGTGAAGCCAGGCACACCTCCAGATTTTGTGCTAAAAGTAACCATTGACCGACATCCAGTACGCTTCTTCGTGCACAAAAGGCCTCATGTTGACTTTTTCTTAGACATTGTAAGTATTTACCAGGGCTTTTAAATTCTTGTACATGTGTGCAAGCCATGTTTTGGCAATATCTGCTCTTGTAATTGACAAGCAATTCCATCAATCAGTCATTTCCTGTGGTACCCACGGGGATTCATAGGACCTTGATGAACTCACGCCTCCATTTTCTGACCTGGGCTAACTCCTCAAGATCTCCCCAACACTCTTCTCCTGCTTCCTGCCTCATTGTCCTTCACCACCTCTCCTTTAGCCTACCTCTACCTCTTCTACCAAGGGCAACCCACCCCGGTGTATCTTGTACTATTCCCTGTCTTCTATACACATGGCCTAGCCACTTCCAGCATGAGAATCTAACATACTCATTGACCAGCTGCAACCCTGTTACTTTTCTAATTCTGTTATTTGATATCTTATCCCTCCAATTAATTCCTAATATTCTTCTGAGCACCTTATTTTCAAATGCTAAGAATTTATTATCCGAAGTCACTGTACTATACCATGACTCATGCCCATAAATCAAAATACTCCTAACCATTACCTTATAAATTTTGGTTTTTGTATACACAGAAAAATTGCTATTATTCCAAATATTTTTAAGCATTCCCATTGCCTGATGAGCCTTTTTTAATCTTTCCATAAATTGTGTGTGCAGAGAACCATCCTTGTCTAAATAAGTGCCTAAATATTTAAACTTATCCACTTGATTTACAACCATACCTTCAATTAAACAATCTTGTGCATTTTCAATATTCATATTCATGATTTCAGTTTTCCACTATTATATAATAACCAAACCAACCTTTTGACCTTCACTCACTAGACAATCCAACACGCTGCATCTTTTCTGGTCCCTCACATATCAAAACCATATCATCAGCATAATCCAAGTCGAGAAGTTTCACATTTTCTCCCCAGAGTATACCTGCTTCTGTTTCTCTTTTAATCCTTCTCATAATGTAATCAACAACCAATACACACAACAGAGGAGACAGAATGCCACCCTGAATCACACCAGACTACTTCAAATGGATCACTCAAAGACCCATCAACCATCACTTTACAAGATGTGCCCTCATGCATGTTCATGATAACTGTCACAAACTTCTCCGGTATTCCATAATGCCTCATGATTTTTCCCATAGTACGTCGCGACAATTAGATCATGTTTTTAGCTACTGACTGTTTGTGAGATAATCAAGATAGTGTTTAAACTTTTCATCCATTCTGTCAGTTTATCATTGATTTTCGTTGTGGTGAGATATTAGAAGTCATGAATGAAGGTCTGTCTTTTTTACATGGCCTTTTATCAATTTTAAAAACATAGATTGTGTCATGTTGAAAATGCTAAAATGTGTATTAATCTGAAGAAAAGAATATTATTTTTATCCATTCAGTAAATTCATTGCAACATTTTGGAGAATTTAAAGGCAAACTCATCGTAAAAAGAATATTATTTTTATCCATTCAGTAAATTCATTGCAACATTTTGGAGAATTTAAAGGCAAACTCATCGTAATTTCAGAACTTTACTGTATAGATTTTGTTAAAGTAAAGATGGGATATTAGTTTATGTTGTGTATCAGCGTATAACATAGTGACTAGAATTAAAATAAATGACTCAGTTGTGTTATACAGTACATGTATACAAGTTGTACATAAGAACAGTGTCTATGCTGCATAGGAATTTTGCCTTGGTGTTGCAGCCTGGTTAAGGGAGACTAAGCAACAGTAGTGGAAGATAGGTTAGTTGTAATTATGAATGCTATACAGTAAATGACAAATTTGACTTAATCATTGGTAAACTGCCATGTCAAAAAGACCACAATTAGAATATTTAAATTCTGTGATTTTGATAAATACACATTTTTGTTGTATACTAATTTAAGCTAAGCATAAATTTTTACACAAGCTGCTGCTTATTGCTTTAGTTTTGTGATTGTCACAACACCTTAACATAGCTGGACTTCTGTTATTGTCATTGTTTGCAACACAGAAAAAGAATGCATTTGTCTCACCTTGACAGTCAAGAGAAATAGATTTATACTTATCAGGAACATACAGTAAACCCCCCGTATTCGCGTTCTCATGGTTCGTGGACTCACGCAGTCACGGGTTTCTCTGTGGAACATATCTAGCCATCATTCACGGAAAATTCGCCCATTCGCGGTATTTTTCACTGAGAAATATTCACTAATTACTGTATTTTCATATAATTTTCATGAATAAATGCACTTTTTGTGATAAAACTATTAAAATACTCAGGTATAAGCATTTTTACAGGGTTTTTCTTGGTTTAAGCTATAAAAATGGGCGGTTCTAAGTGTTTTTAGAGGGGTTTTAAGCATTCGCGGATTTGACCTATTCGTGGGGCGTGTGGGACACATCCCCCGTGAATACGGGGTGTTCACTGTACCTGTACTTAAAAAGTTTTAATTTGTATTCAGTGAATTGATTTCTTCAGAAAAGTAACTGCCTATAAGAGATTGCAGTCCTCCCTTCCCCCCATCCTTTGTGTGTTGCAACACCCACTTCTGCTTTTCTTAATCCATACCTATTTGGTAGTTAATATTTTCCAGTCTCACTTACCATTTTGTTGGAAAGTTAACATAGAAGTGATTTGAGATACTGGGTCTTTTGCAGTATTAGCATGGTTAAAAAACTGCTATTTATTGTAACGTTTCCTTGTAAGATTGGACATGACGAAAGTAAGTTTGGAAGACTTTAGCTGAAATGCTTAAAGAATATTTGTAGTACAAGTTGAGTTGCAATTTGGAAATGTAGCTTTATCTTTATGAAAATGTATGAGGGTGGTTTAGAACATTTTTCAAAGTAATATGAGACCTTTTTTTCAGGTTTCCCAGTGGTATGACTTAGTGGTGTTTACAGCCAGTATGGAAATATATGGGGCTGCAGTAGCAGATAAGCTGGATGGGGGCCGGGGTATACTTCGGAGACGCTATTACCGTCAGCACTGTACTCTAGACTATGGCAGCTACACAAAGGATCTGGCTGCCATCTGTCCAGACTTGGCCTCTATATTTATATTAGATAATTCACCTGGTGCTTATAGACAGTATCCTGGTAAGAGACTTATATTATGTGCAATTATTTGATCAAATACTGTTATATTTTTTGTCACTGGGTAATATTTGAAATTGTACATTTATGGTGTCCAAAGGTGGAGAAATACTTAATATCAAAATGATTTACGTGGTGTCATGAAGCATAACAAAGTTAGTATGAAAAGTATTAGGAATAACAGTAGTAAAATGAAATCAGTAGGAAGGTCCAGAAATTCCTGGAGAGATGATGTAACTGGAAATGTCAATCCAACAAAAATTCAAGGAGATGATGTACAAGACATGAGAGTGAAAATAGTTTATTACATGTAATAGGAATACCTGATATAAACTAGTAGATGAGTGATACCATTCTTATTTTGATAAGGAAATACTTATTTTAGTCTGTTTTAGAATTTATGGAAACTTATTACGGCATTTAGTAGATGTATCTGGATTATATGAAATATTGTCTATCAGTAGATGCAGGTCTCAAAAAAGCAAGTTCAAGCATTTTTCTCCATGAAAGCAGAGATTGAAGAGGCTTAGATCATGTACTGTATATTCATTGTGTTCTTAAGAAATGAGATAAAGGGCTAGTATGGAAGTGTCATGTTGTGCGCTATATTCAGTTTTGAAGAAGAAAAAGGCATCTTGGTCTGGTTAAACTTTTGTAATCCAATGTAATAGAGAGCAAATCAAGAGGAAAAAGAACTAAGAATGTTAGGGGAAAAAAGGAAGTAAGAAAATTACAATTACAGTATATATAATGAAAACACTACATCGAGTCCCACCCACAAGAAAGATTCAATTAGCACAGGAAGCCACAAATGCATGTAGCCTTAGGCTGTGGATGAGGTAGTGGGTTAAGCTTTGAGTACTTGATCCTCCACTCTGCAGTATTTGCCACAATTGGTCATCTTAGATTCAGAGTAAATGAGGAGAGAACAGTAAAATTGGAATTAGTGATTTACTGCATTTATAGAGAAAAACATTTACATATAATTTTAAATGGTTTTGCCCATCAGAACTTCTGCTACTCTGAAGGGTAGGATGTAAATTTAGGTGACAAAATTGGAAGTGAAATTTTAAAATCAGAAGAATTTAGTTTTTTTTTTTTTTTTTTGTATCTTTCAGATAATGCAGTACCGATCAAGTCGTGGTTCAGTGATCCCCTGGACACGTCTTTGCTCAACCTACTGCCTGTTCTGGATGCACTGCGTTTCACAGCAGATGTGCGTTCAGTTCTATCCCGAAATCTACACCTTCATCGTTTATGGTAGCACTCAGGTATATTCAAGTGCCATTTATTCAGTCTTTGGTAGCCATAGAGGTTTACTTTAATAGGGCAGCTGATTAGTACCTTGGATTCTAGTGTTACTTAATGTTTTGTTGATTTCAAGGGTAAATTTTAGCAATATTTCCTTAGTAGCTAAATTTGGTTATGTCATTTATTTTTTCCAGTTGCTTACTTATTAAAAAATGACTAATTTTTTCTTGAGTAAAATCTCAGATATTCACACTACAATAATACATCTATGGGGATGGTGGAAAGGGACCAAATGCAGAAGGTTTACATCCCATATTTTAGCATAATGCTAGTTTAACCCAAAACTTTAGTTTAACCGTGCAATTTACTTAGCCATCTTTGTCTGAGCACAAACTCAATAGCTGTAGAATCAACAGGGACTAGAAAAGAGCACAAGGGTACGTGATTAACCTTTCAGTTGCTGCTCAGTTCCCTGCACATGGGTTGCATACTCTTGCTGACCCGCACTTGGCAGTTCATGGGCTTGCTGTTCTATCCCGCTTTCTGTTCAGTGGTAATGGACGTATCATTCAGATTCCTAAGGAGCCATTAACCTATATTTGAACTTGCATTCATGCTAGGTCTCTTGTTCTTTGATCAATTAATGTTGTAGTCACCAGCTGACTTCATCAAAAGGTGATTGTTCATTCTCATCTGTTTTGCCCTAAGAATGTTTTCCATGTGCAGTCATCCTTTTTGTACATTTCCTCAAGAATCCATTACAGATCCATCCTTTACTGGTAGTTATGGTTTGGGGAATTTCCCTGCTTTCCTTTTATTCTCAAGTCCTGGGAAGTTTTTACAATTCTTTTATATATCCTGGAGATGTCAGGATTCCTGCTAGTCTAGGAAAAATTAACTAGCCATTGCATATTCAGAAGTTAACATTAATAGTTAAGTATTTAGACTCAATGATAGATGCAGTAGGTGGTGAATAAAGAGGTTAACCATTGAATTCAAGCCAGATGGAATAATTGTGGGGTTGTGTCAGGCACACACTGCTGCTGCTACAAGAGATTCCCTGTTGGGGTGACAAGAAGGGAAATTGAGCAGGAAGGAGAGGCAGGCCTTAGAGAAGATGGAGAGACTTCATTGGAGATGATGTAAGAGAGAATGGAATAGAGAAAGTGATGACACAAGCTAGAAACTTTTGGAAGAGTCTCATTAAAAACAGCAACCCCAGGTAGGGCTTAAGTTGAGAAGAAAAAAAAAGTGCAAGGAAAGCATCCTCTAAATGTGGATTGATTAATGTGTTACCACTTTGAGGGCCTTCTTGTCCTTGCCATTTTTGGCAGTAGTACTACTCAAACAGTGATTCACATGAAGACTTTACCATTCTTGATGTTGTCTATGCCTTCATACTATGCATAGGAAGGTGCCAAGCATTGTCTGCTTTTCTGTCCAAGGGATGAGGCTGTCATAGTATTGGACTTTTTTTGTTGGAATATGTTATGGACAGAATGACCACTGGTCCCTTCTTTAGAGGAAGCTCACAACTTAGTCCTTCTGTTCAAATAATTTTCCAAAGATGTTTAGTACTACATCTCTCTTGTGGTTTATAATGTTCATTACTGCTACATTTTTTTATGCGTTTGTAACAGATGATGGTCCTCGTGCCCTTTGAGTTCAGGTCTTCTCATTTAGTCATTTTATTGACCTATGATGATTGCAGTTTCCATGATTTTTTACTTTAAATAGCTCTTAGTCATATACATACATTCACAACCAGCTTACGACCTTGAACAACTCAATCTTTTCCTCCCAAACTGCTATTCAGGCCATTCATAATGGATTTGTTGTGAAACATGCGTAATTTGTTAAAAAGAAAACCGTTTAATGTGGACCCATTCCTTACATTAGGGATGCCACTCTCCCAGCCCTACTTTTTCACAGCTCATGATTCAGAAGACATGAAGGAATGAAGCTGTGAGGTGGAGCTGACTCCTACATGAAGGAATGAAGCTGTGAGTTGGAGCTGACTCGTATCCAACACACTCGCTCAGTGTTACAGTGATTTATTTTTCTTATGGGAAATTGAAAGGTCTGGGCTTTCAAAGTCCTTAGTAATGGGCTATCTATAAGTAATATTTTGTGGCATAAACTGTTGATAAAATGTCAAACATTTGAGTTTTTTTTTTTTTTTTTTTTTATTCCTCCTAAAGTCATATTTTTACTTTTTATATATATATATATATATATATATATATATATATATATATATATATATATATATATATATATATATATATATATATATATACTTAGTATTGTGTCAGCAGTTTTCAGCTTACACTGCCACTGATAAAGCATGTAAAGTTTGAGGCAGCTTATTTCAAAATATGTATTAAATTGCTAGGATTTTGTATCTCAGACTTGCATTGTTCTTCCACAGGGTTGTAGTGAGTAGTGTGTGTGGCTGTGGCTTTACAAGTTAGTACTGGCCACCGTTATTGGTCTCAGGGGTATGTCGAGGCTTGTTTCAGCCGCTTGCTGTGCATTAACTCATTGCACCAAGTGCTTCTTGTAGATGCTACAACTTGACGGTTGCTTTCAAGAGAAGTCTCAGTGTACCCCCTACCCCCTTGGATGTGAGTGGTAAGAGCGTGTGATGATGACACTATTTGGTCTGACAAATGGTTTGCGTCTCTACAGTGACTCATTGCTTTTGCTGCTGAGCAAAATGCCAGTTTTTGAAGCTAAATCTTTTTAGACGATAAAACATAATTTTATGTAAATAGCTATTGACTACGGTTTGATAATAATGTGACTAGAAGATGTGTGAGTTTGTTTTTATAAACAGAGAATAGAAAATTTTGTGTTAATCCCAGCTCTGAAAATATCTGGGTCTGTTGAGCTCTCCCATCCCTTGCTTGAGCTCTCCCCAATAGAACAGAAATCTAGAAACAGTATTTTCCTGTAACTCAAACACTTAGTGTTTATTCTTTTAAGTGACCCCACTAACACATCAAGGTACAAAGATTTTGTTTTAGAATTTTGGTTGTATACGTATGTTTGCATGTAAAGTATGTGTGACATAGTTATATAAGTGCTTTAATGGCACAGTTGTGTTTGCCTTTAAAACAGTGAATGGATGTTGGAGTGATTTCTGGAAATATCCTTCAATGGTTGGCAGTGGTAATAATGAGAAGTTGTTCTCTGGGAGATTAGATTAGTATAGTTACACTTACAAAACCCAAATGATATTCTGTGGCAACTTTGTTCGTTTGGCACTAGGAAAGGCCAATGAAGTCATCTTTAGAATTTTTATAGCTAATGTAATTACAAGGAGAATTTGAAAACGATAGAAAAATATAAGCAGGCACTAGCTAATTGTTACTAACAATGTCAGGTAGCATTTTTCTGGCTGTGCTCAAGAGTCAGATATTCATCAGTACTGCAAGTGAATTACTGAGTACCAAGGTTTGCCTGTTATAAATAGGATTTTTGAACAAAGCAATACAGTTTGTCAGGTGCATAGTCGAAGGGTTTAAAGTTGTGTCATGTATAAAAGTTTTGAAGGATTTCTGCATTGCTGAAGCTTTTATAGATTCTTCCAGAA
Source organism: Macrobrachium rosenbergii (assembly GCF_040412425.1). Classification (NCBI taxonomy): domain Eukaryota; kingdom Metazoa; phylum Arthropoda; class Malacostraca; order Decapoda; family Palaemonidae; genus Macrobrachium; species Macrobrachium rosenbergii. The sequence goes on from NC_089754.1 coordinate 45,292,591, forward strand.
TGCTGGAAAAGGTTAACCGACCTAGGTCTTAGTATGGTTTCTTTTGCCTTAGTTATTTATTTACGTCCATTTTATTGACCTCCTCTTTTATGATTGATAAGTACCTTCAATTAGTCAGGTATTATTACTAAAAAGTTTGGTCTTGAATTCTTAAGACCTTTCTGCCATCAAAAAATACAATTTGAATTGTATAGAGCATCAATTGGAAACAAATACAAATAAGTCTGCTGTTGACGTAATAAATATAAACAGTTTAAAAGAAAAGGGCAGTCTTAGGAGGTCATAAAACAGTCGTATTTTATCATCATTGAGACGCATGTAACTGGCTTTTTCTTGAAGTGTTTTCTGTAGCTCACCAGTACTTTAGCTTTGTGGATCTTCATTGTTTTTGTTCTTAGATAATTAGCTGTTCTTGCAATAGCTTTCACTGACTTGTTTTAATTATGTTATCAGCAAAAACTACACATCACTTGATACAAAACTATTTTTTTTTTAAATGTCTGCAGAATTTCTTTTAGGGGAAAGGAATAAATTCATGGATTGGTAATTACTATCTTCCTTCATGTCAAAAGCATTGTTGCATACCTTTAGGATGAACTGTCATAAGGAATTGATTTTGTCTATTTGACCTGCCTACCACTTCCGTGCACATTTCAGCATACACTTTCTTTTGTCACTTTCCTGTTAGTTGTGCAGTGGTAAGACAAATGGGCTCATATTTTTTACTTAATCCATTTTAGTTAAGTTTTCTGATGTACTTTTTGCTTTACATACACACTAGAGAAACTGTATTCATATTGTATGGTACTTGGATGACAGAGTGTGAAAAGACGAGTTTGGTTCATTGGAATGGGAACTCTTGAGAACTACTTGTATTAGGAGTTACAAGATTTTTAGGATTTGCCCCTGTGGAATTTGGATATACTTTTCATTAGCAACATAATCTCTCTCTCTCTCTCTCTCTCTCTCTCTCTCTCTCTCTCTCTCTCTCTCTCTCTCTCTCTCTCTCTCTCTCTCTCTCCATTCATAAAAAAGTGTTTTCATAATATTGAAGATTTAGTTTGGAATATTTGCATTGTGTGGTTTTGTGAAGTTGCTAAACCCTTCTAAATTTGTAATATTCACTGTTCTAATAATTTTGTTTTCATTTCTAGTTGATTTACTAATGGTTTTTTAGTTTGCAAAAATTGGTATAAAGAAGTGAAACTGGGATTAAGTTTGGTTTTGTGTATATACCATAATTTGTTGAGTTCCATACAGTATGAGTATTGTGTCAATTGCCAACTTTATCAGATATAGTTATTAAGGAATATTAATTAATGATTTGTCTTGTCTATTATGAAAGTTATTAGGAATTGCATTTGGGCCATCATGATATTGCATAAAATTCAGTATTAACATGTAGGAACAATTTACTTTGTCTTTAAGGAAATAATTTTTATACTGTTTAAGGTAGGGCTCACAGACTTAAAAAATACTGTTTTTAATCATTTCTTTCATGATTTCCGTAAAGTTGAGTTCTTCAAAACTAAGTACTCGAGTTCAGGATGTTCTAATGCTTTTGAGATGATGCAGTTATTTGTTGATGCAGTGTAGTAGCTTGAATTATGCATTAAGGAGTTTTATCTTTTCAAAAGGAGTTTACAGTGCTTTATATTTTACTACGATGTCTTCTATGATGATGAGTGCTTACTGAATTTTGAGTCAATATGTGTAATATTCTGAACATATCAAAAATTCACTCTCAAGGAAGTAAATTTCACTCAAAATGAAAATGCCAAACTTCATTCCAGTTGTACTAATCTGTAATTATCTGCTTAAAATTGGATATTTCCAGGTTATTGTTCAACATATTTTCTACTAAATTAGTGAGAAATTGAGTAATTTTGGCTAAGGAAATTTTCCTGGCAGTTCTGGCCCAGCCAGTAAATTCATGTGAAATCCCACTCTTGTAATATCAAAATATTTTTCGATATGACATAAAATGCGTGATATTTCGCTACTTCATATAGTGACCGTGCATTCACTAAAGTTTGGCATGGCATAGTTAAGTCTTGTGTACTTGAATGAGAATACCATGTACAGTAGAAACAAATTGTGGCAGGGCCTGAAATGCCTTTTGGACTTTCTTCAAGAGGAGGAATGGATGTTGTAAGCTCATTAGGTATCTGGTAACTTGAGCCTGTGAAAACACACATCTGCCTTCAAGTGTGCTCAGTTATCCTATTTATCCATGATTGCAAGTTCCTATATTCTAGTTCTTGTAGGAAGAGATAGGGAAAATAGAATGCTGCATTGTTTGTGCATCAAAGCGCAGGCGATAGATAGTTTTGAGGGGTGATAACAGGAATAGCATAGCGAGGAGGTTTTGAGTAATGTAATATACTTTCTGTAGTTCCTGTGTATAGTTGTCTTTTAACTGTTTGTTGGTTGTTATTTTACAAGATCAGATTATTCTATGTTAAAATTTATTGTATATTGTTAAGTATGACTTCATAGAGCATAGATTATGTGTGTGTGGAGACTCACAAGCAACCATGTCCTCAGTACCTACAAATTTAGAAATTCTGTAATTATAATACCCTACATATAACATAGCTACTATCTAAATCAAGATATTTTTTCACTCACACACAACTGTATAGGAGGTGGATATTCTTGGTGAATTTCTATCTTGTGTAACTGGGGGAAAGAGGGGAGGGAGGGAGGGATTTGCAGTTGTACAGCTCAGCCAAGCTTGAAATGCTTGATGGTAGAGTTTTATATCTTTAAGCTGCATTATTGAGATTCTGATGTGTGAGCGAGTATAGAACATTATTCAAATTGATTTTAAATTGAACTAACCCCAAAAACAACTTCTCATTTTCAGAGGTATACTTAATTTATTCATAATGGAGAATAATAGTTGAAACTTGGTTCTAGTTGAAACTTGGTTCAGTATGAAGGTCAGTTTGGAAAGATTTATTCAATAGTGTCTCATTAGGTGCTGAATGTCATTGGAGTGATGTATTCAAGTACACTTTGCCATGATACAGAAGCATAAAATGTTTATTCCTGAATAGTCATTCCATATAAAATATAAATAGTCACTTCCTTTCAAAACTTGTACTTGTACATGGAAATTTACCTGAGTATTCAGTAATCAATATCTTTGTTTAATGGAACTTTCAGCTACTGTCATTAACTTTGATATAATACAGTTTGTGTACATAATGTGTTTTTTGAGGTACTTTACATTATTTTTGACAAGTTCACATATAATGGGCAGAAGAGGCAACAGAATACAATGATATCCCATGAGCATTTTAAGGAGACTTAGTAAGGCTACTGTATTAATATATCTGAATTAAGGTCACCAATTCATGACCATTTATTGCTTTGTTGCCACACAATGTATAGACTGGGCCTACCTGTTAGGTTGGTGGCTTTGGTCTTATGTTAATAGTATGTCATTCCCACTTCTGCTTTGCATTTGAAACCATTGATGCATTTATTTTTGACCGGAAGAAGCTCAAGATTTGTTTTAGAAGTTATTATTTCGCTGGGTGCAGTACTTAATGTGTGATTTACAATTCTATATAAGTAATTTTTTGAGAAACTTTGCTTTTGTCATAAGTCATAAGCTGTTGCCTAAGCATATCCTGAGATGTCATGTCTATATTTCATTTAGTGATAATTAAAATTTTTCCTTCTTTGAATATCTTATCTTTTGGAAGGTGTTAGTGTGAACTTTTACATAATTTTCCTCCCTCAGCTGTAAAAACAGTATTAATGATCTCAGTGCTGGTTGAATACTAGTGCTGTCAGCACTAAGGAAAGTCTGGTACTCTCAACAGATATTCAACTTTTTATGTTTTTAACAATGAATAAAAAAGAACCTAAAATATATAGTTGGGTAATATAATTATATTACTCACCATTGACTGTATAACTGACATGTTGGCTGTCTCATGGTAACTGTGGATTAGAATCAGAAAAGTTGTTGTGCAGAAAGTGAAATACTATAAATGAAATTAGCAGGAATTTGTGGGTTGGTAGTGATGGTTGGTAGATGAATGCATGAAAACAAATTAATGTGCGTATGAATCTGTTGTGCATACAAGGTTTTCAAGAGCATTGAAAATAAATACCTAGTGGGATATGTCCACCTAATTGTAAATATGTAATGTCACAAATTATTTGTTTTCTGTTATAAAACTTGTACAGTAGATTGTGCAATTATTTGTTGTGCAAGTTCAAATAATGTAGTGTACAGTAATGATGCAGTACATATTTTACTATTAATAATGCTGCTGTCCTGTAACTGTGCTGATGAGTTGATGCCTGCCTCACCAGTCCCATTCAGACCTGTCCAGTGCTGGCTGTTCACCGCTCAAATGCTGCTGCTGCTGCTGCTGTTGTATATTATGCCAAAGTACTTAGAGTTGTGATTGGATGATGTTTTTATTGGCCAAGCCTGCAGTGGAATGTAAATTAAATGAAACAGCATTTGTGTATTTAAAGCAAATGATATACCTGTTTTTACAGTACTGTATAGTATGTTTTCATTTTTCTAAGGGGATAACATTTTGCTGTTTCTTTTTCTTCCTTACAATTCCTTGTTTCAATATTTTTCATGAATTTAATGGGATATTATCTATATACATTGCAAGGAAGAAATTTAATTGGTAGATGTTATTTGTTCATAACTTTTTGATTGACACAGTAATTTCCAATTCCTCAAGTGTCCATGTTCTTATAACTGATAAACCATGCAGTTATATTTAATGATTTTGCTACCATTATGAAGCTATGGTTTGGTTAGTCTTGAATGTACTTACACATTACTTTATACATGTACATCATGCTCAAATTTCAAATTACATTAGGGTTTTTTTTTTTATCCATTGAAAACTTTCAGCCTTGGAAAGGTTTCTTATTTTTGCTAGGTTTTGCAAGTTGGAAAAACTGTTGGTTATGATCAAGACCTTGTAAAAAAATTTGAAATTATTATTAGCTGTTTGCAGGAATGTTCTTTCTTGGAATCTGGTGGGTGTGACTTGAATTGTTTAGTCTGTAGTGTTGATTTGTAGAGTTTTGGTTCTAACTATGTTCAAGAAGGCTTTTCTTCTGTTATTTTAGTCCATGTTTGTAGTCATGCCAGATTCAACTCCAGTGATTAGTTATATTTTAAGTATATTTTGTAAATCCATACATAACTAGCTTCATGTTGCTGGTTACAATGCACACTTATTTCTGTGCATACTAATCACCATATCTTCAACAAATGCTTTTCAAAGGAAAAAATCATGTTTTGCACAGATATGCATCATTTATTATGCCCTTTTCAGTCCAGTGACATGATATAAGTATGGCATCATAATTCATGGTTTGCTACATGAGACTTAATTCAAAGAGTATTCTACCAGTATTTTTTCCCAAATGTTTTATTGAGTGTATTTTTTCTTTTTGTCAAGCATAATGTTTACCTCTAAATTTACTTATATATGAATCAAATGTTTATTTGTAAGGGAAAGTAACTTTCACTTTAGAGTAAGTATATAAATTATTATTTGTAGCAAGTTAGCACCTCAAAACTTATGGAAGGTGAAATTCCAGCCACCTATTCTGTATGGAAAGCATAGGATTTCAGACAAATTAACTAAATTCTTTGTACTGTACACTACTTATGAAGAAATGAGGCTTAATTTGCAAAACAGTTTGAAATTACATTAATGGAAATTGATAAAGGAGTGTTTCACTCTGTAGTTATTTAGCCTGAAATCTTATTGGTGACAAGTTTTTTAGGAACACTGATAATTTTTTCAGCTTATATCATGTATAGAATAGTACAGTTTATTGACTTACTTTTGGTGACTTTGACTAATGCTCTCTCTCTCTCTCTCTCTCTCTCTCTCTCTCTCTCTCTCTCTCTCTCTCTCTCTCTCTCTCTCTCTCTCTCTCTCTCTCTCTGGAGAGGTAAATGTACATAAAATAACTGGACTGGTGGCAGGCAAGCAGGCAGTAGAAGAAGGTAGCAGCATAAGTGTACAAATGAAGTAAATCACAGGTGCCTGGCCGGTAGCATTGGCGTTCAACGCAGATTATGTTGGTAAAAGGTTTATTTGGCTGCTTGAAACTTGATATTGCAAGGCTTCGTGGCTTTCTTTTTTCATTCATTGTATCACTATGAAATGATGTGTGCACGATTTGTTTCTAGATTCATTCACTTTGGATTGTGGTTTATTAATGGTCTAATATAGTAGGTGTTAAGAATGGTTTTATGTGACAAAAGAGTGAGATATTGGCATTGGCATTTATGATTTTGTAGTACAGTTTATGTTTCTTTCATGTCATCAGACATGTAAATTCTTACAGTATTAAGGAATAAGGATTTAGTTGACTACCGGCCAGGACATCTTTGGTAAAGGTATTGGGGAGTCGTTCCATTTCTCTGGTGGATGTTAATACATCAGGCTGCAGACCTCATACAATTTTGGTGAACAGAAGCTAGGTAATGCAGTGGCTCCCTATGCTAGTTACGAAAAAAAATGGATTAAAAAATTTATTGTTATTCTTACAAGAGGAGGAGAAAGTTGTATGGAATTCATAGGTTCAAGGGTTAGTCTTTTAATCCAGTCAGGACTCTAATGTGGAGCTAGGTAAATGTGTGTGGACTTGCATTGAAGGATCAGTGGTTGTTTTATTCCTGGGAAGGAAAGTGTGAACATATCTTCAAGTAATTATTAGCTGTTGAAAATTTGCATATTTCCAACAACTGTAATTGATGCAGCAAAACATCCCCAACCTCATTATAAACAGATGTGGAGTGTTCCTTGCAATGTTCTATAGACTTCTGTATTATATGGCAAAATAAAGAAAATCTCGTATTTGTTATGTAAATTTTTTCATCTACCCTTCCAAGTGCAAATACAGTTGTCCTGAACTATACTGTATACCCTGTATCACTAAAATCAGTTAAACTGGCACATAAAAAAATGACAGGCTCACATTAAATGCATACATAGAAGTTAACATTTGATTATCCATAGGTGCATATGGATTTTTACTGTTGCCTTAACTGATAAATGATTATTTACTCAGTGCCTTGTGCGAGTGTGTGGATGGAATACCAAATGTATGCGTAATACTGGTTGAAGAAAATTATAATAATATGTACTAAAGGAGAATTTGATAAACCTGATCATAAGTAAGTGACCTATAGTGAGGCTTATTTATTGCTTAGTGGTCTTATCAAACTGCGTTAGTATTATAAAACCATATGTGAGAAAAATTTTCATATGCAGCAATCGGAGATTTCAAAATGCCACGCCCTACGTAGTTTCCTAGAAGTTCTTGTACTATTTAAAACTGGTAATTTGGTTTCGTTTATTTTACCATGTCTACCATATTTCCTTTGTAAAATTTTAAACTACTGTAGATAGAAGGGTATTTATGTGTAAACTATTACTTCACTAGAACTTTTTCACTGCTTGAAGTGCAGACTAAGCTATTTATGTAAGAGAAACCATATGTGACCACAGAATCCATTTCTTGTGTGCTTATATCACTTATCTGCTACTCCATGTAACATATTTCTTGCGTACTTTATACAAATTAGTCCAAAGCTCCTAGCCAATTGTGCCTTGGGACCATAAGGGAGGATATACCTCAGTCTAATATTATTAGTTTCAAGTTGCTGCTGTAAGAAAATATTTAAGAACAGTATTCCTGCTCTATGTTGTGCTCTAGTCAATATTGGTTGTTATTGTCAGTGACCATTGGTGTTGTGATGTCTGTTACCCATTGTAAGCCATCAAGTCTCTCCATCTTTTATTGATTTGGCACAGACTGATGTGTTTTGGGGAACACTTTAAACACTGCAGAAAATGTTGGACAAAATAACTTACCTGCAAAATCAAAATATCTAATATGGTCAAGTGAAGCAAAAGCTTTAGACCTGATTCTGAGGACTGATAGTTATCAATATAGTATCTTACGTACATACAGCTGTTTCAATCCCAGCCCGAGAAGAACCCTAAAAGAGTTCAGAGGTCTGGTTAAACAAATCATTTATAACTAAATAACAGCTGTTTCATCTTGGGCCATTAATTACTGAGTTGAAACATGAATAGTCTTCCTTGGCAAAGCTCCTGTGGATGGCTGGAACCACTCCTGACAAAATTTTTATGTAATATGGAGGCAAATAACTAGACTTTGTAAATGAGTAAGAGCAACACTGGCAGCTAGGACTGCACCTCCAGAACAAAATGAAGGATCAAGTATTAGAACTGAAAGTAATAATACAGTACTTAAAACCCACCTCATATGGAATGTCCAACTACATATACTGTATATCTTAATCACTGAAGTTGTCTGATCTATGGCTGTTAGATGTTGCAACAAAGAATCAGCTCATTGTTTTTGAAATTGGTAAACCTGTGGTATAAAAGATGAAACTGAATATTACTTGATTATTCTTTACCAAGAAATAGTGATATTACATGCAAGAGGAGATGGAATTACCTGAAGGGCCATTCACATAATGCTACTGCTGAAGACTAGGATGCAGTAATGTTCATTCCACATTAAAATATGTTTTTGATTTAAGGCTTTGAAATTTCAAAGTGCAAATGATTAGATAACGGAGACAGTAATAATAACAAATGACATCTAGTGCTGTTTAGGTATTTATCAAGACCTTTCTGACTATAGTTAATAGTGAAACATTTATTGACACGTAATTGTAATGAACTCAATATTCATTACAAATGGTGACTTGACACACAATAGATGGTATACATAAGCTAAAATGTCCAAGATTTGTCAGAGAATGATACATGTTAACACAATGTACTTATCCCTCGTAACAATAGTAAAGACTGAACACTCCATCCATCGTTGAGAGCAACGGAATTTATTTTAATTTTAATCATTTTTTAGGAGACAGAGACAGGTATTAAAAAAAATAAAATACTGTTCTCTCAGACTAGGAGTAAAAAAAAAAAATCGTATTACAATGGCTGACCATTCCCATCTTTTCCTTAGACCTTCTACCACTTATTTCAAGACAAAATCTTCTGTAAGTTTGCAGTCATGTTTTAAATATTTTAAAATGCTTACAGGTAAAAGAGTAACATCAATGTTGCAGAGGAAAATGATTAGCAGGCTTCTGATTCTGTTTCCTAAAAAGGTATTGACTTCGTAAATGTGAGCTTTTGTTGAATTGCATAATTGAATATTAATAAAATTTCATTTTCCCTCTTGTATTGTCTCCAACACCGATAAGCATCTTAATTTTATTGTATATATAATTCTATTTAGTTCCATGTAGAGTACAAGAGTCATTTGTAGCAATAAGAAGTACACACAAATTAACCACGCTGTTGAATATATGATGAAACGCCTCCATGTTTCTATGAATGCAAATGATTATAATCCTGGTGGTGCATAGTCTTATAAAAAGTACTCCAACGATCCTGGAGTACAGAAAAAAATCTCCAAGAGGTATATATCATTTTGTATTAATTTATTACTCATGAATGCTAATTTTTCCTTGTCCAGGCATTCACCACTGATTAAAATTATCAAGATGAAAACAAGTCTTTCAATGAATTTTTATCAGAGCATCGAATGCTTTTTAAATATTTGCCAGAATAGTTCGGGCATTAAGGGATGGGGGAATATTTAAAAAAAAAAATAAAAAACATGGTTACTATTAAAGCGAATAGTCAAATGATTAACATCAAATGTAGAGTAAGTATGTGCACGCTTCAATGTGATACTGAATTCAGTGTTTAGTATAATTACAAAGAAGGATGGTGTGTGTGTGTGTATACACACATATATATATACATATATATATATATATATATATATATATATATATATATATATATATATAATATATATACACACTGCACATACACACACATATATATATATATATACTGCACACACACACACACACACACACATATATATATATATTATATAGGCTATATATATATATATATATGGCAGGAAAATTTCTGGACTGCCATTAGCTGTCGATGTTGTCTTCTCCCTTAACCAGCATGGGAACTGCTATGGATTACTGTAACACACACTACATATATATATATATATATATATATATATATATATATATATATATATATATATATATATATATATATATATATATATATATATATAATATATATATAGTGTTAAAATAATCCATAGCAAATCCCATGCTAGTTAAGGGGGATGGCAGCATTGATAGCTAATGGCAGTCCAGAAACTTTCCTGCTGTTAAGTTGTTCAAAGATACTTCAAGATTACTTGCAAATTCTTCAGTTTCGTCTAAATTTTTCAATATCTCTTGGAGATTCTAGATGCAGGATTATGGAAAAATAATAAATCCTGAACCTCCACAAATTACTTTTTAAGCATATCTTAATTTTACCAGACCACTGAGCTGATTAACAGCTCTCCTTAACTAAGATTGATCCTACACGGTTTTGTATATAAAATGTAATTAATGATTTAGTATTAATTTTATTTATACACAAAAAATAACAAATGATTCTCTATAGTTTTAAATAAGCTCAATAAAACTACTGCTTATAAAACCAACAGAACGATTTTTATTTAAAAGTGCCCCGATTTTTTCTTTAAGAATACCCCCGGAGGTAAAGCGTTTGAAAGCCCATTCGAGCAGGTTCTTCAAACAGCATTCCATAAAATCAAGGGGTACTCTCATGGCGGGAAATCCCTGCCCTCTCATTGGCTGTATCATCGTCAACAGTAATTGGTTGTATTCATTAACATTCTTCCTACACCATCTTATTATATATATATATATATATATATATATATATATATATATATATATATATATATATATATATATATATATATATATATATATATATATATATATATATGTATATATATATATATATGTATATATATATATATATATATATATATATATATATATATATATATATATATAATGTAATTAATAATTAAGATTCAATTAATTTCTAAATAATAAACATATAAATGAATATCTGCATTACTGTATGTAAAATTACTCAAATTAGCACCCTTTACAACCAGCACCTATATAAAAGTGCCCAATAGCTAGAGCGTTTGAAAACCCGTTTGATGCCATTCGAGCAGGTTCTTCAAATAGCAGTCCAAAAACGAAACACCATCATGGCGGGAAACTCCGGTCTTCTTATTGGCTGCATCATCCTCAACTGTGATTGGTCGTTTCCATATTTACTATTCCAGCTGCTGACGTCATGCCAGCGTTATCATGTGCCATATTCTAATCATAAAATATATTTAAAATACAAGTCATGTCCTTGTTTGGAGATGATATCACAATATTCTATCTCATTTTAATATATACATATAAAGTATTTGATCCCGAACAAAGTATTATAATAAAACATTACATATAAAACTAAGTGGACGTGTTTTGTCTCATTTATTTTTATAAATGAACATTATTGGTATAAGTAGTGAAGTATCTATATGCATATTCAATGAATAACTGCTGAAATACAATTTTATGTAATAAGCACTTGTAATTGAGTTAAATTTAATTTAAGATAGATAAAGTGAACCGATAAAGAAAACAGTCTTGGAAAGTATAAAAAATTCAAAGGTATACTAGATAATACATTGGCTACAATGCTAATGTCGTCTGCATACCCTAATTAAAAAACAATAACTGGCTACATTTTAGTACATTGACTGTGATGATTATAGTTAATAAACTGTATGTCATTGTTTTAATTTCATCCTCAAGCCTTAGAAATATGTCCTGAAGTCATTCGATAACAAACACAGATGATGTAAAGCGTCGTGATAATATAAAACTGGATCACAAGACTTGTCTGTTTGTGTCTTGTGGCAACGACCATTGATGTACGTCACAGCAGCTGGAAGGCGTGGTTTTCATTCATGGAAAATCGAGTGTACAACGTCACCAACTACCAATCGGAACTAAAGATAATTATTTCAACCAATCAGAGGACGGATATTTCCCGCTTAAGAAAAGGCATAAGACGAAGGGGTTCCTCGTTTTTATGCGCTGCTGTTTAGAGGTTTGTTCAAATGGCCTCAAAAATCGCGAATTTTGTATTTTCAAAAACGCAGTTTTCTTGATTTTTGTTTGACCTTTTTAGTTTCCGTTGTTTGTTGTCCTTAATTTTTATGTATATCCATAGGAATAGTGTTGTTCATTTCTATTTTACCTAATAACAAAAAAAAAGTTAAAAAACCTCATTTTAAAATTAAGTTAACCAGCAGGATGCATTGCCCAACGGCCTCTTAATAAATGTGATTGGAGCACAGCCTGTTGTGGACCTCTGGACTGTGGCCCATTAACATAGACATAAACAATATAAAGCTTATGGTTTTGTTTAGATGAATCTAGCTAATGCCAGCACAGGCAGTCTCCCACAAGTGTTATGGTGTCATAGGGAGTAGTAAGACATTTTCATAAAAACCTTTGTTGCCACGTCCAAGTTTTGATTTTATTGAGTATGTATACATACATATATATATATACATATATATATATATATATATATATATATATATATATATATATATATATATATATATATATATATGTATGTATGTATGTATGTATGTATAAATAAGTGAATGTTTGTATATTTGTTTGTCCACTATAGAAATCCGAACCGCTTGACAGACCCAGACAAAATTTTGCGCAAAGCCTCTGTCACTCCAGAAAGGTTTTTAACTCAAAGCCAAACCCCTACCCCGTGACAGACATACAAACACAGACAAAACAGATGAAATTTTCGTTTTTATGTCACTTTTTCCTTCAGTGTTACTGGGTTAATTCTCATCTTTTTCCCGACGCTCCACCTTTTGTTCCATGTGCTGTCAGAAGTATGGTTAACCTACTGTACAACAATAAATCTAAATCCCCTATAACATACATTTTTTATTATAATTTTCGTGAATTTTTATCAAAATTTATGATAATTATTAATATGTGCTGAACATATACCTCACTGCTTAGTTGTATTGCTAAATTAAATATTTTAGGCTTCGTTACAAAACATATTTCACAGCTATAAAGCAATGAACCCAAACCAGCAGGTCCAAAGATTTTCTCCCTAAACACATACACATGCCAGATGTCTTCCTCATTCGCGCATGCATAGTAGCTGCTAGCTCAACATGACGTGCAAGATGTATGATGACGGTCTATCCTTTTTCTTTAATAGTTAAAATGCGAATTTTCTCATTAATTCTATCGTTTCTTCTTCGTTTTTACCTTCGGAATTCGTTATAGCAACTACTTCATAGCGTCACGATGGCGTGTATTGTTATAAATTCGGTTTAAATTAGGTTTATGGGGTGTTTAGGCAACAACACCTCACTGCATACCTAAGGCCGGTAGGTTCGTCTGTTGTTGCACGAGAGACAGACCTCTCCCCTCCCCTCCACACACACACACACACACACACACGAGTGCGAATTGTAGAAATACAATATTTTTATTTATTGTCTTTGTTCAGTGGAGATGCTTTTTATTCTCTTCTGATAGAAAAGTGTAACTTCCCCTCCCCTTATCTCCCCCCTCACCCTCACCTCCCCCTTCCCTTCTTTTTCCCTTCCCCTCCCCTTTCCCTTCATCATCCCCTTCCCTTCCCCTCCCCTTCACCCTTCCCCTCCCCCTTCTCCCTGCCCTCCCTTCCCTCTTCCTTCCCCTACCCACAGACCGTCATTCCGAGATTTCCCGGGCAGCGCCAGGGTCGTCACCTAGTGTGTACACACACACACATATATATATATATATATATATATATATATATATATATATATATATATATATATATATATATATATATATATATATATATATATATATATATATAGATAACTCAGAGACATTGTTAAGGGCCTTCAAACTACAGCAGGCAACCTCAAGGGAACGTCGTAGTGAATTTTCTCGGCGGCAAAAGAGACATTATTATTCATCCTACATCGTTTTTTTTATATAATACGACATTAATGAATTAATATTCAGTTTTTTATAGATAAAAATGGATTAATAAATATCTGTAGTAGTTTTTATAAGCTCAATCAAATTATTTTGAAAAAGCAATATCTGTATAGAATAACGATTCGTATATTTTTATGAATGGTAAAAGTGGTGAAACATCTATATGTATATTCACTGAATATCAGCTACTGAAATATAATTTCATATAATAAGCAATTATAATTAAATTCTATTTAAGTGGAATAGATAAAGTGAGCTGAAAAAAGAAATTAACTTAATAAAATTAATATTTTTAAAAGAATGCTCGATTATACACTGGCTACAATGCAAAATGTCGTAGAACCATCAGATATACTGACAAAATACACTCTCCTTGAGAGATATGCACAACTACTAGTCCTCCCTTCAGTCACAGAGAAAAAACCACCTCTTCTCCTACTAAAAATCATTATTTTTCCTCCATCGATCCCCTGCTACTGAATGATCGAGGCATTTTACTGTTGTAACTACGCGAGTAAATTAAATACGGCGTAGTAACTCCGTAGATTTTCTCCATTTTCCAATTCTCTTTTCCTCTCAGTATTAGGCGTTTTATGGTTGAAATGGCTTTCAGTTTGCCTGTAGAAATGTTCTTCTCTTCATTACCATAGTTTCGCTTTAATATCATTAAAATTACTCTTAAACATGAGCATTTTCTCAATTTCATATCATCAGAGCTGCTCTTACGGACAGCTCTATGAGCGAGAGCCTATACTGGCATAATATATATATATATATATATATATATATATATATATATATATATATATATATATATATATATATATATATATGTTAAGTATATCTTAGTTTAACCAGACCACTGAGCTGATTAACAGCTCTCTAGGCTGCCCCGAAGGATTGGATTTATTTTAGGTGGCTAAGAACCAACTGGTTACCTAGCAACGGGACCTACAGCTTATTGTGGAATCCGAACCACATAATGACGAGAAATGAATTTCTATCACCAGAAATAAATTCCTCTAATTCTTCATTGGCCGGTCGGAGAGTCGAACGCTGGGCCGACATATATATATATATATATATATATATATATATATATATATATATATATATATATATATATATATATATATATATATATATGTGTATGTAATATAATATATATCTATATATATATATATATATATATATATATATATATATATATATATATATATATATATATATATATATATATATATATATATATATATATATTTAAACAACAAAAACAACAGCCACCTTGTCGTTAGCTGGTACTGTTCGAGAATGGAAGGAGTACCTTGACACCTTCCGAAACGTGTCGCAAATCGAGAATGAAAACGCAATTACCACTTCTTTATAGACAGTTTTTATAGACACCGGAGAGATTAATATCAGTCGAAACCAGATCAAGATACAGCGAATTAGCAGCAAGTATTCAGTGTGCCTTATTCACGTAACTCCATTGTTCCATTTATGGTGTAACACTCAAGCCTTCATTTGGAAACAATAATGAACTCCAAGAGGAAGAAAAATCATTTAGTAACAAAGATAAACTGTTCCTTAGCTAGAGCGTTTGAGCAAACACAATAACGCGTAAATGCGATGAACATGTCTGTCTTATGCCTTTCCTTAGCCGCGAAATATCTGTCTTCTCATTGGTTGTCACAATTACCCCAAGTCGTGATTGGCCGTTGCCTGTGGTAACGTAATACAATCGATTTTCCAAGATTTCCCGCCAAGAGGGTGTTTCTTGCTTTTATGGGATGCCGTTTGAAGAACTTGCTCAAATTTCCATCAAGTGGCCTTCCTTTCAAACGCTCTAGCTATGGGGAGCGCACTTTTTACGAAAAATCGTTGTTATAGACCAAATATTTTTTTTCTGTAGAAATAAATATAATAATGATTTATTAATTATCTTTTATACACAAAAATGTGTAGGATGGGTTTGAATGTTTCGTGGTTCAGTGGTTATTATCCTTACCTCACTACTCAGCCGGAAAAACTATCTATAATCATTTCATGAAATATCTTGTTAGCTTTCGTTGACTTCTGTGGTAAATTTGATCTTTAGAACTCTGTTCGCTGCAGTGGACTGCAGTAAGGGTAGAAAGGTTCTGGGGCTAGCAGTCTCATCCCATAAAACTTGATGAGAATGGAAGATTGATCACTATTGCATCCACTGCTATCAGTATACAGTATGTATATATATATATATATATATATATATATATATATATATATATATATATATATATATATATATATATATATATATATATATATATATATATATATATATATATATATATATATATATATATATATATATATATATGGTTTAGGAAAACTTTTATGAAAATGAAAACAACAAATATAATTTTATTTTAGATAATCAAAGAGAAAATTTAGGGTGGTGACACTTACGCAATTTGAGGTATTCTAATAATTCTTCTTTGATGAATTCTAAACCAAACATTATATCATCTGCAGCTTTTCCAGCTTCTACTAAAGATTAATAGTTCAGAGGAACTTCTCTGGAAATAGATGTTTGTTCTGCTTCAAGGGTAAATCACTCCAGAACTTGCGTGCCTGAAATGGTTTCAGAAGGGATTATATAAGTATGGATTTTACGTTTTACTTTTATATATTATTAATACGTAACTGTATATATAATATATATATATATATATATATATATATATATATATATATATATATATATATATATATTTAATTCATCAATGTACTGGATCAGTAGCATCTTCACTTACCTCAGGCCGATTATCTTCCTTCATGGTAGGAGATGGAGTCAGTGATAAGAAGCGCAAATCTTCTGTTGAATTCATGGCTTCCCATTTGAAACCCAGGTCCATGTTTGGCGTTGGATTTCTGACGAGAGAAGAAGTACGCTCGAGATGAGTGGTGCGTTACAATATACAAAGTACCTATTTATAATAGAATGCCATGAAAATTATCTATTTTCTTTGAACTAAATGTATTGGTTTTCTATATGTATTATCATGTGGGTAACTTCACTAACGAATGTGACCAATTCGAGAGGAAGTTTTTAAATTTAATTGATTTGAAAGATAAGATATAATTCTATTCTATATATCTAATAGCCATTAAATAAAGAATAACTTTATTTCTTTTCAGGATTAGTTACAGTTCTATCCTATGCACCAAAAGAGGATTCTTTCCTTCACACGAGAGGCCTCGATCATGATCCACAACATTGTCCTCTTCAGCTCCAATTTTTGGTATTGATTATAACAGTAGAGATCTACCAAAAAAAATTTAATTTTATACTGAATTAATTCAATCCACAGGGACTATAACCGTGATCTCACGCAACATTTTGTAAGGTTACTAGCCAGAATTTGTATTTCATTACTGCTCATAGCATGTGCATAAATTACACTGCCTAACTCGCCTTACTCAGCACCCCTTACTACTAATTTATTCCATCACGTCCATTTTTTATTTGATGTATATATTGCACGCCAGTGTACTCGTTCTGGTGATTTTTGACTAATGCTTAATTCATGCTTAACTCTTAAGTAGTTACATAGAGACAGAGACAAATCACAAAGCATTGATAAAGCCACGCTGAAAGGCCACGAAAAGGAGGCTAAATGTTGCTAACTGTATGCATTCAGGAGGCATTACAACTTTTTCTGTACAAGGAAACACAGTGAAATAATGAACAGTTGTGTGAAAATGAATAATAAACTCCAAGAGCCAAAGCACCAGAGTAGGAATTACCAGAATAGAGCATACTGAGGTTGAGACCTCACCTGGACAACATGGGAGAGAAAGAGCCTCCGAGTCACTCGGCCGTAAGAATGATATTTACGACAAAGAATTTAAAGTGCTTTGGAGTTTTTCAATAATAATAATAATAATAATAATAATAATAATAATAATAATAATAATAATAATAATAATAATAATAATAATAATAATAATAATAATAATGAGTTTGTTTCCCCAGATTGGACAGACGACTGACTCACCCAGTTTTAGCAAAGTTGGTCCAAAGATCCACCATAATATCCCGTAAGAAAAGGTCTTCAGTGCGGTTAAGAGGAGCAATTCCATAAAGGGAATCGAACAGGTAAATCAGGTCATCTGCATGTGACACCCCTGTGGAGGAGAATGAGAGACAAACAATTACATCACCAGAATTTAAGTATATATATATATATATATATATATATATATATATATATATATATATATATATATATATATATATATATATATATATATAATATATATATATATATATATATATATATAATATATATATATATATATTTATATATATATATATAAAATATATGTGTAGAATCTACTGGTCACTTTTTACCAGAAACATATAATTCACATATGCTTTAATACGTGTATCTAAGTTCATGTATGGACAGATGCATACAAAAATACACACCTGATAAAAAAAAAAAGAGGTACGTCATGTAATGAATTTTCAAATGAACTTACATTTATCTTGATGTTCTATGGAAAGTTTGTAGAGGTCCTGGAAGGAGGGTCCCGCTCGGTGTTGTAGTTCGTACCTGTAGGTCTTCCTGCCATATACAGCGTCGCGTGCATGTTGCATAGTTGTTACATCGTGTGCCGCATTCATCAAAAAGTCTGAAACAAGCTGAGGGAGGGACGGACAAAAATAGCATATATATATATATATATATATATATATATATATATATATATATATATATATATATATATATATATATATATATATATATATATATATATATATATATATATATATATTATATAAGTATATACACTATACATATATTACGTATATATCATATATATATATATATGTATGTGTATATATACATATGTATATAAAAGATAAAATCCACGAAGGAAATGGAAACACTGGAGTGCTGCAGAGGCCTTTCGACGCTAGGTCCTTTAGTAAAGGACCTTGCGTCGAAAGGCCTCGCAGCACTCCAGTGTTTCCGTTTCCTTCGTGGATTTTATCTTTATTTATATATTCATCACGTTCCATATTTTCGTGATTCAGTTATACATGTATGTATGTATATATACACACATATATATATATATATATATATATATATATATATATATATATATATATATATATATATATATATATATATATATATTACATATGCCACGTCGAGGATAAACTTGGTATTAGCATTCCTGCATTTGAGGAATTCTGGGTATTTTCAGTTTCGATGTTATCTCACACCAAAACCAATAAACGAAGGCAAAAGGATCAAGAAAAAAGACACTGAAATGTATTATGGCACAGCCGTAATCTAAACCTCCACGCTCGGGCTCATGGTCCACTGCAATCAAAATATGAATTCGAAAGTAATCCAACTTATTTTTCGTGTTTTCATGGCCCTTAATAAAGAAGTTTTAAAGCCTCATAAAAAAAATGTGAAGCGGATAATGGTGACACATCTTTATTCCACGTTAAGAAATGAAGGCTTTGCATCTCACCTTCTCTAATTTATCCAAATTTTTGTGTGAGAGTTCGATGGCGCCCAAGTAATGGAAGAAAGCTCGGCGAGTGAGATAGAGCTTGTCATCCTGATTGTCGAGGAAGAGCACATTGGGTCCTGCCGTCTCGAAGTTGCTGAGGAAATTTGCTGCTATGGTCTCGTTCCCAAAACACACTGGGGGTTAAGGAGATCAGTGAATTCTTAAGTCTTCGAGCACAGATCGCCTATGGTGTACAGTGAAATAAAGGGAATGAGTCGAAAAGAAGAAACTGGAAAGGCGAGAACAGAGACTGCAGACATCACGTCTTTTTAGCGAAAGAGACAGCGAGCCCACTCTAACAGTGTCAGAACAAGGCACTCCCGTTTTCTGTAACTGGGCAGCGATCTAAAACCGATTTCCATCTACTTACAGCTGTTCAGTAAGCCTATGGGTTAAATCAAAGTTAAACTGAGAACAGGAACCTTAATTAGATGGGAGTCCAGAGAATCTATCAAATATTACCTTTTTACTATGGTTGATCTAGTATTTTATTTTTGCTACGGAAATCGTAGAAGTTTATTTAGAAATGCATTTTCATGTACCATGCTCACATCAAATATACATACGCTCATTCGTTTACATAAACACATACACACACACACTATATATATATATATATATATATATATATATATATATATATATATATATATATATATATATATATATATATATATATATATATATATATATATATAAACCGAACATTATGTGGAAGTATGGCCTTTGGGTTACACTTACTCAAAAGAAAGCTGGCACCTTCATGCTGGCAAACTCCCGCCATTATGTCCGCGGTGTTATACGTTCCTTCCCTCACCATTTGTGCTGGATGAGCGGGCAAATATTCACCGTCAACGCGAGGTGCCATGTAGAATGGTAAGAACAGCATCTAAGACGAGATGAAGTAAGGTGCATAATTTCATAACGTTGAACTGGAATGAATGAATTATAAGGCCACTAAAGATACAAGTTTACATCTACCAAGCTGAACTGGAATGAATGAATTATAAGGCCACTAAGGATACAAGTTTACATCTACCAGGGGCAGAACGTTCCATAATCAAACAAATTACTTGTTAGCGTAAGTCAGGTGCATTACCGATTTAATGCAATGTTGAACTACTGTACACTTATAGCGGAAACCATACGAACCCATAGATGCATTCACATTACTCCAGGCATACTAGAAAAACACTGAACAATACCCAAAACCTGTTATCCTAGCTTAAATAATTTCTCTTGAAATAGAGAGCGATCAAAATTTCACAGACTATTTTTCCATTTCTGCAAAAGAAGCAGCACCACAACTAAGGATCTAATGTAGGTGGGAGGTGGTTGCGTATGTGGAAAGGCAAAACTAATCACAGGCTGTTCCGGTTGTTTTACTGGATATGGGTTCCTGACAATCCTTCTAAGCATATTAATACATGGCAAAGAAGTGTGCTGATGATCTGAGACTTCAGGTATGTTTACCTAATTTCGGCTCCAGTGCAAAGTATAAATACTCCATTTTCACACCAATCTGGCACCAAAACTTGTAAGAATTAGTTCCTCAAAATTTCAATTAATCGTTTTTAAGGCTCCTATGAACTAGCAAAACCTACGGTTAAATATAAGCTGAATATTCACGGCATGGAAAATTCAGAAATTTATTTAGGTAAGCCCCGTTGTGTTAAGTGGAACAGAACCCCCAAAAATAACCCATAATTCCAGATATAGAACAAGCCTATCTTTCCCTCCAAAAAAGAACACTGGGATCTATATAAAATAGTAAAAATAGCATTACCCTACTTCAAAGAGTCTTAGAGTGATCAAAATCTTGAGGAAACTCACAGTGTCAAGTAATGACCCCATGACCAGTTCATGTGGCGATTTTTCCATGAAGCACTGAAGGAGTTGGTCGCTGTCTGGTGAGGAATCATCTGATCCGGGACACTTGAAACTCTTGGCAATGGCCAGCGCACGTTGTGCATGGTCGTCACGAACAGCCCACGTACTCAGGGCGTTGCCAGACTGCATGATGGCTCGTTGGAATAACCCTGGTCAGGTGTGATTTAGATCAGTCGTCTTTGCAATTAAATGATAATACAAACAAACCATTAAGAGCTAAGCTTAAGACAATACTGAATGTAGTCCTGAGTCCTAAAGAGGCCTAAAGAGTTGGATCAAATGTACAGTCTGTAAAACGCCAAGCTAATTCTTCAAATTTCTATTTTTTTCAAAACACCCATTTGAATGCTTTAATGTTTCTTACCATGCAAAGTTTTTCAAGATTTCACAAAACTCAGAGCTTTGAGGATTTTATTAATAAAATGACATGAAATTCCTATTTATGAAATAAATTATATTAACTGATACGTTATCTGTTTTGTTAAAATTTTTTCGTAGGTTTTCTCGAAGAAAACATTATTATTATTATTATTATTATTATTATTATTATTATTATTATTATTATTATTATTATTATTATTATTATTATTATTATTATTATTCTTGCCATCATAATAAATTTAAATTATGATGTTTTTACTATTATAACAATATTATCCTATTTAGGGTTCCACTGTAATGGCTGCTTTATACTACATGTTACAAACAAGCTTTTCCTTTGTTGGGAAAAAACAAATAAGAAAAACAGCAAATAGAAATAGAAATGTTTGTAATGGAATGGAATATAGAGTTTAGGCCAAAGGCCAAGCACTGGGACCTATGAGGTCATTCAGCACTGAAAAGGAAATTGAGAATATAGGTAGGTTTGAAAGGTGTAACAGGAGGAAAACCTCGCAGTTGCACTATGAGATAATTGTTAGGAGAGGGTGGATAGCAATATGGAAGAAATATAATATGAAAGGAGGTACAGTAAAAGCAATGTAAGGGGTCGCAGCTATGGGCCGAATGGACGCTGCAAGAACCTTTAGCAATGCCTACAGTGCACCCCGTGAGGTGCACTGACGGTACTACCCCGCTACGGGGCAAATAGAAATGTTTGAACTTACCTTTGGAGTGAGGGGTAAGGATGTGGTAATGCACGGAGGCTGAACCTGCGCTTTCCCCGAAGATGGTCACTCTGTTGGGGTCACCACCGAATCTCTGGATGTTCTCCTGGACCCATTCAAGGGCTGCCGTCTGGTCTTTGAGTCCTAAATTTCCAGGTAGCACAGCATCACCAGTTGACATGAATCCTGGAAAGTTAAGTGAGGCTGTTTTTGAAAGAATCTTGGAGTTTGGTGTAGACAGGTTTACAAGAATAATGGACCAATACAAAATCCTGAAATTAGAATGTATATCGGCTAATAAGAATCCTAGAAAATTATATGAAGGTCGTTGGGTAAGAATGAAAGTTCTGGGGACAAAAAAAAAACTACTAAAATAAAACGGCATTAAAAGGAAAATGTTTTACATCCACTATGCCTTAGTGTGACTTTTTTTGTAGTGGTAGTAGTGCAAAAGTGATAGCAACTACCTAAGAGCAGCTGAAGGCTGACCAAAATTTAATCTATATGAAAATAAAGTTGATAAAATATAAGAAAACAAAGGTAAACAATAGTAGGAAAATCCAATGAAGAAAACGAAGAAGAAAATTATAAACTTATAAGCAGTGGGATCACCGTGAATGAATAACTTATCAAACAGAAAAAAATAAGTATCATAGATCAGCACATTGAAGTATATTGCATAAGGGGAAGTGATAAAACTGGGTGACCAGTAGAAAGGTCAAGTGCAAATATAAGTCAGGAAATATAAAAAAAAAATTATGAGTCAAAGGAAGGTATAAATAACGGAAACGCGAACTTAAGAAGAGATAGATGAAGACAGGGAGAGAAAATCAAGCAAAACAGTAGAAGTTACGAGTAAAGCAACCATCAGAAGGAGCAGATAGTCAAAAAATGTTAGCTCATGAGAGAGATTCTGTAGAATTCATTTTTAAAGTGGGATAAGGAATTAAGCCGTGGATCGTGAATGTTGCCATGATTTCAGTCGGGGCTAAAAATATATCTCCGAGCAAATGTTGTTATTGGTTTTCCTTTATAAAACACCGTTGATATTTTGTTACCGACTTTAATTCAGAATCTGGACTGCAGCTTATTTTTGTGGTTTGTTGATGGTCATGTGTAATTGCTATACTAGTTTAATTTTATCATTCATTTAGACGGGGGTGACAACCGTTAACTTGTGTACCACCCTACACAATAATGATGATGGTGATGATGATGATTATGAATAAGCAGTACGCACATAAGTGTTATTTCCAACTAACCTAATGACCCTAGGCGGTACTGGATGGAAACGAGGACAATATCCTTCTTCATCAGAGGCTTTGGGCTTCCTCCCACATTATCAGCGTCGCCCAAGACGAAACCTCCTCCGTGGATGAAGACCATCACCGGCATTTCGGCGTCGTCCTCTGGCTGAGGAAAGAAGCAAATGCCTCAGACACATAAACTCTATCCAGTGTCTGTTATGCAAAAAAAAATATAAATTTTCTCATGAGTATTTGGTGTTTTAGCCAAGAGCTACCCATCTGTGAATATGTGCTACGTAGGCCGAAGGCCAATCGCTGGGTCCTGTGAGGAAAATTGAGAGTAAGAGGTTTGAAAGGTGTAACAGGTGGAAACCCTTGCAGTTGCACTGTGAAACAATTGTTAAAAGAGGCTGAAAAGTAAGGTGGTAGAAAGAATAAGAATGGAGGTACTGTAAAAGGAATGAAAGGGGTTGCAGCTAGGGGGTCGAAGGGACGCTGCAAAGAACCTTCAGTAACGCCTACAGTGCAACGCGCCAGGTGCACTGACGGCACTACCCCTTTACGGTGAACATGTGATATTTGAAGTTAGTGTTGTGGCATACCTTAGGCGTATAGACGTGAAGATAGAGGCAGTCTTCTTCTCCAGTGACCTCAAGTTTGTGGTGAAAGAAGGCTTCAATGCTAACTTGCGGACAGGGGGAGGGGTCACCGGTTTTCTCGTTCCGCTCCACGCCACTGGAGGTTCTGGGTCCTGTTGGTTCAGTGGGAATACAATGGGAAATTCGCTGATGATTTTGAGATGGCTCATATTCTCTTACTTTCGACTGG
>NC_089754.1:45322270-45377270 GCF_040412425.1 Macrobrachium rosenbergii
TGTAGACTTCTAATTTTGGGTACGTGATCAAGCATTCTCAGGAAATGTCAAAAGCGTTTGTGTGTGTGTGTACATATATGTATATAGTTATATGTATACATTTATATGTATATACATATACATAGACGTACATTATACATATATATACATAAATACCATATATACATACAGTATACATAAACATACATTATATATATATATGTATTATTATATATATAAAATATATATATATATATATATATATATATATATATATATATATATATATATATATATATATATATATATATATATATATGGTCGAAGGCTTTACTGCGCTGCCTGTTTCCCATCCGATCCGGTGACTACCAGGATATATCAAGCGTCACCGGCGTTTTAGCCCTTAAACGCCTATGAAGCACGGCACAGGTCTAGCAACCCCTCCCCAACAATACTTGCTGATTAACAGAGGTGCTTCATCTTCTGGAGCCACTTGAAGACTGAGATTGGCAATCTCGATACCCCGGTACACTTCACCAGTTATCATTATCAACAGATTTTACGACAGATTTTCCCTGCATGGAGTTAGTCTTGAAAATAATATTTTATAACTTTTCTGTACCCTTCCTAATCAGGCCTTTAAACCATTCTTTCCTGTTTAAAACTCCTGGTAAGATATGTACAATCAAACTGAGATATGCATGTATGGTGTGAGTGTGCGCGGATATTTATGTATGTATGCATGTATGTATGTATGTATATATATACATATATATATTGATAGATAGAGATATATATGAATATATATATGGTATATATTATATATATGCAGATACATACATACATATATATATATATATATATATATATATATATATATATATATATATATATATATATATATATATATATATATATATATATATATATATATATATATATATATATATATATATATATACACGGCAAGACACATACGTGAATGTCTATCCTCACAAAAACGTGGGTAGAAACAAGAATTTTATGGCATAGTTACATAAAATGCAATTCTTATCGATGAACAAACAAAAACATAAGGCCTCCAAACAAGTGGTCATCTGTTTATATTAGGTCTGTATGTTCGTAAGACATGTCACATTACATTCCATCTCAACTCGGTATCTAAGCTTCGATAAGAGTTTAGAGTGGCTTTCTACACTCTTACTGGGTAAAGCAGATTAAATAGTCAAAACCATATTGATAACTCCTTTAAGTGTTGAAAATTACTTACATATATATTTACTTTTTATTGGTATTTCTGATGTTTATTTTTCACCCAAAATATTTTATTGATATGTTGGTTAATATTAACATTATGTATTTATGTAATTACGTATGTATATGAAATATGTGTGTATATATATACTGCATATATATTTATATTTATATTTATATATAAATATACACATATATATTTATATATACGTATACATACATATATATATATATATATATATATATATATATATATATATATATATATATATATATATATATATATATATATATACATATATATATATATATATATATATATATATACACCAAGTGAATGAATAAAGAAAATATAGACCGAAACAAAGCAGCAGAATCTAAAAAAAGCACGCAATCTACAGCCAAAAACATTACTTTGACACATAATCCTAAAATAAAAAATGCTAAAAAGTAGTTACATAACGTTACACGATATCCTTTTTAATCCACTAATTATCCATTGCTAACACTGAAAATAAAAGACTAACTGCAATTTTATTATACTAGATGCGATTATATCTCTTTTGAAATATCGTTATGAAACAATACCATTTTATAGCGCACAGATAGAAAGACAGATAGATATATAAATTTCTGAACTGGTCCCCATGGCTCAGTGATTAGTTATCTTACCTCACCAACAAGAAACCCTATCTCTGAATAAGAGAAGCAATTGGAAACTGTTGTCTGAAGAGGACAAAGTTCGCGGTAATTTTAGTGTTGAATTTAGAGAACAGATGAAAGGCAGAGTTGTATGATGCAAGAGTGGAAGGGGCTAACCTAAGCTTGAGAATGCTATTGAAAGTGATTGTTGAGGCTGTAAGGAGAACAATTAAGAGGTTAAAGAGTGGAGAAAGACCCGAGAAGGTTTATATAACAACCAGGAAGCAAGATGCGAGCATAATACTTTCTGTCCTCATAATTCACAAAGCAAACCTTAGGATTCACTTCCTTCTAACCGAAGTTCTGGTAAGGGAATACTTGAAATGTTTCACGTGAAATTTTGTAAACAACGGTTGGGAGAAAATAGCTGCTCTGTGCGAGAGACGGCGACATTTGCTGGCACAGCTGAAAGTGGCATGACTCACCCATAGGTGTCAGGAGAGAGCATTAGGTAAAGGGCAGTATTCTTTGGGAAGTCGTGCAGGTAACATCGTAAATATGGGGAAGAAGGTCAGTGAAAGTGAAGGGTTTTACTAGATTTATAGCTAATTATTGTTTATGTGGTACAAATGTACTTTATTCTAATTTGACGTTATAGAAACTTTGTTGCCTGACTTAGGAAGTTAATATTGAAAGAAGTGACAAAAGAACACGAGGTGTTACTTCCCGTCAAAACAATCAAAAGTAAATACATGGCACAAAGTCTATTTGGTTGCCCTCAGAATGAATGTTGATTGTATATATCATCCTATGTACTCATCCCTCGCTTCACTAAATAAAATTAACAGTGAATCCAAGATAACAAGAGACTAAACAAGACTGAAGTAACGACGATAATGAAAGGTAAGAGATATGACATAGCTGAAGTACTGCCACCAGTGAATGAAATGAGATGTGAAAAACCTGAAATTGTCTATTGTGTGAACAAATGCTGCAAAAGCTAATACTAAAAAAAGCCACTTAAAATTATTTATTTCTGGTTCTTACAAATAATTTCATTAAAATATACTTTTGATAGCCCAGTAATATGGACAGTTCTATTTCAAGGGGTCATGCACTGGACTACCAGTCTAGCATTTCTTGCCTACGACTTTCTTGCGTACTCAGATCAACAGGATGGTTTTCCACTGCTGTTTCCACAGATACTGTGGTTTGTATCTGTTGATGTAATCCTATATAATGCTCTCCAGAAATTACATAGTACCACTCAGTAATGTGAAGAAGTAAAGGCAGCAATCTCTAAATAATCTTATGGGTGTGACTTTATACATTTTACCACCAGTCGCTTTCTGCTGGGGTTGGTGAAACGATGATGAAGCCAAACAAGAATTTGTTAAATATTTTCTGGTCCCTTTTTGTTTGTTGTATACACCTAAAGGTACTTGAGGGCATTTTTTATTCTGCTTCAACATATACAATTTAGTTTAATTCCAGGGTTTGCTGGAAAGACTTCAAGAGGGCGTCGTGATCGGCGATGGGGGTTTTGTGATAGCCCTCGAGAAAAGAGGATACGTCACCGGTGGTCCCTGGACACCAGAAGCTGTCATTGAGAACCCAGAGGCAGGTAATGCTCCAGACTAATTTACTTTCCTATAGAAAGGCAATCAGATTCCCATGTCTATCCAGCAGAATATATATAAAATAAAATACAGAATTTAGGCCAAAGGCCAAGCGCTGGAACCTATTAGGTCATTCAGCGCTGAAACAGAAATTGGCAGTAAAAAGGTTTGAAAGGCGTGACAGGAGGACAACCTCACAGTTTCACTATGACTCAATTATGAATGACGGGGGTTGCAGTTAGGTGCCGAAGAAACTGCAAACAATCTTAAGTAATGCCTACAGCGCACCGCATGAGGTGCACTGACGGCAATAACACCCCCCCCCCAACGGGGTTATGTAGCCAAAGCCCGAAGATAAACAAGAAAAATGAGAGGGGAAAGTCTAATTAACTACGGCTGAAGTCACCTGGAGTTCTGAATGAACCCGTCTAGATAATAATCATAATCGACAAGGGTATCTGACAAGTCAATAACACATACAGCTCTTGCCTAATTGTTTTCCGGCTTTTTATCTGTTTTTAGTTGTTATTTGTTATTGCCATTGCTTTGCCTCTGTTCATCGTTTCATCTCATATAGGCTTTCTGTTTAGCAGGAGACTGCTACTCAAGTTTGCTTTAGGTTTCTACTATATGATTACTCATTCTGAATAATTCAACTGTACAAACTGCAACGTGCACACGCAAATTTAATCGTATTTTCTACTGGTAATGAATTCTGCGTTTAAGTAAAAAAAATCATAATCAAGAAAAAGCAGACCAGCATAATGAATTTGACATATCATTGATGTGATATAACTATCTATTTTTTGACAGGTCAGATACCCTTGTCATAATAAAAGTGATAGTTATTAATATTATTAGAATTATACTTATTTACCCTAATCTCAACAGACCGCTACTAATCCCTGTCATAATTTCAGTTCGGCAGCTACACCGAGAGTTTTTAAGAGCAGGGAGTGACGTCATGCAGACATTCACGTTCTATTCCACAGACGATAAACTTAATTTGGGAGGGAATCAAGCTGGGCGCGATTTCACAGTAAGTCTTAGCGTCTTGATTTCACAGTAAGTCTTGGTGCCTTGATTTCTCAGTAAGTCTTAGTGCCTTGATTTCTCAGTAAGTCTTAATGCCTTGATTTCAAAGTAAGTCTTGATACCTTGGTTCCACAGTGAGTCCTAATGCCCTGATTTCAGAGTAAGTAAAATTCAAAAATATATCTTAATGCTTACAGTTTACATGTAGATTTTTAATGATGATATTAAAACATTCTCTTTGCTTCGTTGATTTTTCTGTATAATGGTCTTATAACTCGTTACTTATCCTTAAGACTTTCTGGACCCACTAATCCCATTTCAAAGCTCAGGCTGAACTGCGGTCTGGAGACACCTGCCTCTTCTTTTATACGAATGAATATTCCCCTTCCTTTTTCCACAAAGGCACTACCAAATGAATCTGGATCAAACGGATAATCCGTTTGTACAGGATTTCTCGGGATCTATCCAAAAGAATTATGTCTCACTCCGCAAAAATCGGCCAATGAGGGGGAGGTCCTGATGGCTGGAGGGTCACTCAGTGCAAGGGAGAAGACGCCTCTAGAGTCAATTCAGAGGACAAATACAATCTTACCTTGAG
The DNA here is from genome assembly GCF_040412425.1 of Macrobrachium rosenbergii. Classification (NCBI taxonomy): domain Eukaryota; kingdom Metazoa; phylum Arthropoda; class Malacostraca; order Decapoda; family Palaemonidae; genus Macrobrachium; species Macrobrachium rosenbergii. The sequence goes on from NC_089754.1 coordinate 45,327,398, forward strand.
GTAAGACACTTCAAGACCTACTACGAGCTGCTTTAGTAGCAACGGTTAGTGTCAGGATAAGGCTGACTTAATCTATCGAGAACAACAATAGCTTCCCAGAGCAGTTCACCTTGATCTTTGAGAATGGGATTAGTGTATCCGAAAGTATAAGGATATGTAACGTTATAACAAGACAATCAGGCAGAAGATTCTACAACCCCCCCAAAAAGGTTTTCCTTTTTCCCATCAAGAGCACAACATTCTGGTCAATTCCAATGATAACAATAACACTGTAATAAAAAATAACAACCGACCTAGCTTCGAATGTACTCGTAGATGGGCAATGCCTCGAATTACGGAATTAGAGGGCGTGAGACCTCGGAGCTGTAAATATATCTGACACGACATTCGTCTCTGTTTTCAGTGTTCTCAGATCAACGAAGCAGCCTGCCACATCGCCCGCGAAGTGGCCAGTGAGGGAGATGCCCTGGTGGCTGGAGGGGTCACTCAGTGCCCGTCCTATACCCAGGGCAAGGCAAAAGAAGCTATCCAGAGTCAAATCAGGGAACAAGTAGAAGCCTTCATCGCTAATAAAATTGATTTTATTATCTGCGAGGTTAGTTACTTAAAATAAATAGAATTCTCTAAATTCTTATGTATTTCTTGAGTCGCTCAAGGGTGAAGTCCAGTACCACGCAGTTTTTTTTTTATCTTTTTTTTCAGGAACGGGGTATTTTGTTCAAAATTAAGGGTTACTGACGGAAAAGTGCTTAATATTTCCTGTACCAAAACTATATATAAAAGGTTTTAGGGTACTGTTTGTTAGTTTCAATAAATTCATTATTAAGAAATGAATAAAACATCACCTAAAATGGACTCGCTCCATTTTACACGATGTTGAACAAAAATAACAGTGTATGAAAATGATTGTGAACACACACAAACACACACACATTATGTATGTATATATATATATATATATATATATATATATATATATATATATATATATATATATATATATATATATATATAATCTATTTCAGCAATGACGAGTAATTCTGTAGATCATAACTAGTAAATGAAGCTAAATTCTAAATTAAAATAAAAATTCAAAGATAACACTTACAAATAACCTATCAATACTAAGATCTGATACTTCGGAAACAAATCCACTAAAACCCGAAAAGGCAGCTGCATGTCTGAGTCAATGAAATCCAAAAGGTAGCCAATTTTACGGAAACTTGCGAGAGACCTTAGGAGTCTGATTTACGCCTGGCAGTGGTAAGAGTCACTGAAGAACTAGAGTGAGTAATCCACACGCATAATATACTGATTCGGTATTTATTTATTTATTTATCTATTTATTTATTTACTTTAGTTCTTCATGCACGTGGAGGAGATGGAATGGGTCATCGAGGAAGTGAAGAAATCGGGGATGCCTGTGGTGGCAACTATGTGCATCGGAGTGACTGGGGATCATGCAGGAGTCTCTGCTGGGGAATGTGCCGTCAGGATGGCCAAGGCTGGGGCCGATGTCGGTAGGTCTTTACTGTCTCCAGACGCCACAGTGGATGGATTTCTTATGTCACTTGGCCCCTTAGGGTAGATGACTCACGGTGTAGTGCAGGGCACGCCTTTGGTTTCTTTCCTTTTTTTTTTTGTCCCCCATTTGTTTTGTGTTTTGACAGTTTTTTTTTTTAAGAAATCTTCTTTTCCTCTCGACAATAAAAAGAACCAAGTGTTTTACATTTGACATTTGTCACTCTTAAGAGAAATATCATCCCTTTGACACCTGTCTGAAGAGTCTTCAATTTTGACAGTTCCCTCTTCTACAGAAATTTTCCTTCACTGTGACATTCTCGCTTCTAAAGAGTCTCCTTCATTTTGACAGTTCTTACTTCTAAAGAAAGTCTTTTTCATTTTGACACCTGTCACTTCTAAAGAAAGTCTCTTTCATTTTGACATCTGTCACTTCTGAAGGATTCATTCTGACAGTTCTCGCTTTTAAAGAAAGTCTCTTTCATTTTGACAGTTGGTGTGAACTGTCTTTATGACCCTCACATGACCTTGGACACCATGAAGCTGATGAAGAAAGCTCTGGACGAAGCTGGTCTGAAGCCCTTCCTCATGACACAACCCAACGGATTCTACACCACGGGAACAGGCAAAGAAGGTTATCTCTCCTGCCCGGAATATCCATTTGGTAACTGAATCACTTTTTTCTACATTATAAAATTACTCACACACACACACACACACACACACACATATATATATATATATATATATATATATATATATATATATATATATATATATATGTGTGTGTGTGTGTGTGTGTGTGTGTATTATGTGTTGGAGTGATATACCCTTATTACCGTATTATCATCATTAGCATCATTACCATTACTATTCAAAATATGCACACAGCAAAAGAAAATACGAAAAATCCATAATCGAAAAATTATTAATAACGCCATGATAGGAACCGTATAATAAACTACTGCTAAAAATATCAGATTAAAATCAGATAATCTAGTCAACAAAAAGGTAAACTTATAAAACTTGGCTAATAAGGGAACATGAAAGATCAAAACATGTGGTCTGGTCTTGCAACAGGAATAAGACTGGTCCGACTACAAAATGCACCTTTCAGTTTCAGTAATCCTCGTCAATATAACTAACCTTACTGAGTGACAGTGAAGACCTAAAGTAAGATGACTCTCTTACCCATTTAATGAATTTCGTTGAATAATTTAATGACATATTCCATACGCAAACACTGTACCCTTCACCCAGTAATTAAATGGAATAACATGCACTAACCACGAGACAAAGACTGTCGGAAAAACAACCTAAATCGTAAACAATTTCAGCCATGGAACCTAGAGTCATCACCCGCTTCGACGTCCACAAGTACGCCCGAGAGGCCTACGACTTAGGCGTCCGGTACATCGGAGGGTGCTGCGGATTCGAGGCCTACCACATCCGTGCTATTGCGGAGGAACTTGCCGAAGAGAGAGGGAGGCTGCCTCCTGCCAGTGCTAAACATAAGCCCTGGGGCGGATTCAATCAGCTAAGCTCTTACTCGTTCATCAGGGAGAGGTGAGTCGTCTCGATTTTATTCCTATTTGTTTTCTGATTAATTCTCACTTTATCTTTTGGCTTCCCTGACATCAGCGTAATCAACTGCCGCTTACACCAGACGCACACCGTCTGTTCCTAAATACATTCTCTTGGGATGAGATTACAGGCCCTGTGCTACTCATTGTTACTCTCAGAAAAAAACGAAAACTTTTTTAGTCTCTTCAACCAAAATTTTAGTCTCTTAAGCCTAGTACAACGCCCTTGTGTTATTAAATGAGAGAGAATCACTGATGAATATTTTAATAACCATGGGAGTCTGGTGCAAGCAGTAGAGACCAGAAAGCCAATGGGAGGAGCGAATGAGTGCGTTAATCTTTTATATCGTCTTTCAGAACAGGGCGAGACTACTGGGAGCCTCTGGTACCAAATTCAGGCCGGCCGAAGCCACCCACTTACGAGCTGAATACCGAACCCTTGCCCTAGGCCAGGATCCCTCGAATAAGGAACCAATTCTGGTAGTGAAATCCCTAAATTTTAAGGGATCCTTTTCATAAAGTCTCAAGTGTGAATCCCTGAAGTTCGAGTGATTACCGATATATATTCCTAGGTGTAACCTTATAAAGTGGAAAGGATTCTTTCCGCAAATGCTTGGGTGAAAATTAATATTCCGAAAGCGTTAGAATTTTTTTCCAAAGGTTTTTTTTTTTTTTTTTTTTTTGGAAATCATCAAATAATGGATTATTTCCACGGGCTGTCTGGTGAAACTCTCTACTTGTAAAAACTATCTAGAGATTTTAAAAAGGCATTAGTTTCGGTGGAAATACCGGCGAATAATTTTCTATCTACAGACTCTCAAACCCTCATTTTAAATGAAAATTACTTATTTTCAAAATATTAGGAAGTTTTTCAGCTGTTAAAGCATCTCTAAGTAGCGTAACACAAGCGCCAGTATTTATTGGCTTCTTGGGAAAATATCTACTGTACTTGGCTCCTTTTCTAATTTAAGTCGTACCTCAGACTGACTTTGTAAGTTAATTTTTGAAACTAATGTGTTTCAGAATATTCATGGCATTTTCTTTCCGAGAGTGATAACAATCCAGGCTAATGCTGAAATCTAGTCTTTTAACTTACGATTAAGAGTGACTTTTCTCACACGCTGATCTTTCGATCACTTCTACTTTTCACATATTAGGGTCATTCTACATTGTGGAAAATTCCTTCAAAGCCAGTGTCGTTTCAGACTTATTCCACATGACCTCTTGTACATTTTCAATAACAAGAATAACAATACATACGATAGTTAAGCCTTCGTCTGAAAAGGCACAAAAATGCAAGATTTTGTGAATTCGATCATAATTTTTCTCTCTCTCTCTCTCTCTCTCTCTCTCTCTCTCTCTCTCTCTTAATATAAGAGGATGAACCTTTACATCTACCTCCATTTCCTAATAATCATATATCCAACAGAAATATATTTTTCTTTTTCATGATCCTAATTCAGACTCAAAGGAACAGTGTAGATGGTTATAAATAATCAGTTCAGTCCATATTCACAGTGAAACAAGCAACATCTTTTCTTATTTTAAAGGAGCAAGAGATTTTTTATAACCTCAGCGTTAATAAAAGAGCAATTCCCTTATTTACAATTGTAACTCCGTTTGGAGATTAAATAAAGTTTATTGATTTCAGTTTTCATTGTGTTTCTCCTTTACCTAATTTAAGGAACCTTGATTCCTTGTTACTAAACACTAAGATTTCGACCTGTCCTTTTTACTGACATACAAAGAGTGTCTGACAAAATCCATGAAACTGTAACAAAGAAGAGGGGATGAAAGTAAAGTGCAACGGGTCACAATAAGACCCGAAATCCGAGAGAATAAACAGAGTAAGTATTGCTAGGCCTTTAAGAATTTGCAGTAAATAGTATACACGGTCATTCTTGATTCCTACTCTGTATACTTCAAGGTAATCCAAATTATTTTGGACTTGAATGGATGAATGTCCATTCGACTGAAGACTTAACAAATTATAAGATGATGCGTTACGACAGACAGACAGACAGACAGACAGACAGACAGACAGACACAGAGAGAGATATAGAAACAAACACAAGGAGAACATCCAACTCACTGTTGCTGTGATGGTGTTTACCAACGCCTGAGGACATATGACCTGAACAAATGCCATACAGACATCGTATTTATATTTAGAGAGAGAGAGAGAGAGAGAGAGAGAGAGAGAGAGAGAGAGAGAGAGAGAGAGAGAGAGACTGGGACTACCCAATCATGATGTTGTAAGAAACTAGAACCAAACGACTGAGAGAGAGAGAGAGAGAGAGAGAGAGAGAGAGAGAGAGAGAGAGAGAGAGAGAGAGAGAGAGAGAGCAACTGGGACCACTCAATCACGATGTTGTAAGAAACTAGACCCAAACGACTGAGAGAGAGAGAGAGAGAGAGAGAGAGAGTGAGAGAGAGAGAGAGAGGAGAGACAGTACGGTGGAAGTCGTTTGGTGCAGTATCGCCTTTCCTGTTTGCTGTTTATGCGCCCAACATCATCACTCGCTTACAAACTTTGTATTTTATCCTCCCAGAATCCTCCAATCTTTCATTCTAAAGGTAAGCAGGATCTATGTATAGTTTTCTGACGTCACGTGAGTCTTTATACGCATATGCACACTATATATGTATGTATGTATGTATGTATGAATATACATACATACATACATACATAGTATGTATGTATGCATATACATATACATATAATATATATATATATATATATATATATATATATATATATATATATATATATATATATATATATATATATATATATATATTTGAATCAAAACTACAACCATCGAGAATTAAAAGCACAGCAGTGTTAAAAATATTTAGGTGGCTTTTAATTCTCGATATTATAGCCTCGTTACAGGGTCGTGTTGTTTCACTACAACCATCTTTATACATAAAAAATATACACAATAAACAATAATAAAACAACAAGAGCGTACAGAAACCGCAAACCTCCACAGAGGCTGAGCAATCAATATCAACCCCCCCTCCCCAAAGAAAAAAGTTCCGTCTTCTCTAAAGTTAAAACTCGCATCTCTACCAAATCTACTCAGAACTTGGAACTTGAATAAGTTAACTACTCTTACAGAGGAATATCATATTTTCCAGGCCAAAATAGGTATAGGTGGAGTGAACTCAAGTTAACTCACTGAAAACATGAATTTCCATAACAAACAGGTAAAAATGGTGCAGAAGTTTCTTCAGCATAATCGAGTTTTCTGTAAAGCGTATAATGCTGTATGAAAGTCTCGGCCACAGCCCATGAAACGCTCAGCCGCGGCCCATAAAACTTTCAGCCACTGCCCGGTGGTGGCCTGTGTTGTTGGCACCTATAGCGGTGCCAGACGCGCGATCATGGATAACTTTAACTTTAAATAAAATAAAAACTACTGAGGCTAGAGGGCTGCAAATTTGGTGTTTGATGACTGGAGGGTGATGATCAACATACCAATCTGCAGCCCTCTAGCCTAAGTAGTTTCTAAGATCTCAGGGCGGACTTAAAAGAACACATTTAACTAGACCAGCTTCACTGACGCCTGTACTAAATTCGTGTTGTCTGGTCTGACCTTTCAATGAACAATTACTGTAAATCACTACATGGCGCGCTGTAATTCACGATGTGATTGGTGCTACTTAAGAATTAAGATGGTAGACGTCAGATGTCTATAAATCATCTATATTTGTTAAATTCTTTTCGAAAAACTATCATAGAATTTACTGGACCCTGTGCAGGGGGATCGTATGGATACCAATTTCTGAGTTTTTCTGATGAACATTTGTGACAGCCGATCAGATATTGCAAGGAAAGCTATAAACAAAGGGATTATCCCGACCTAGCGATGTCATCCAGACATTGGATTTTAATTTTATTAGTATGTCATGCTTTCTACTGGTGTTAACGAAACGGAAAGAACGCAAAACTTCGTCAAGAACATTCGTGAAAATGCTTGTCCAAAATTCAGTAGCTCCAACATACCCCTTCGCCATGTAAAATCATGGAACTTGAATTTCGTTCTTTATTTACTAAGACATGTCATCGACGTAGAGCTCATGTCCAGTAAATGTTAACTTTTATTATTATTAAATGGTTGGAATGTTTCATTTTGTGGCTGTGAAAACTCACTATATCTTTTTAAAAGAAAGGCATTTAGCCTAAGGCAGTGGTTGGCTACTCAGTCTTTTAAGGAATCAAAAAGTATAGGGCAGTATTCTTACGAATAGATCGTATGAACTTTGTTGCTTTCCTTTTCAGACAATAAAAATTATTACTATCTTTATTAATAACAGTTGTAATAGTATTTAAAATGTGTTAAGGAAGCATGAGACCCATTTGTAATTGCCATAAATATTTCTTATTTTAAGTCTCCAAGATTTTAGAGAGAAAACAACACTACAAACGACAAGAAATTTTAAAAATAATAACTACACCATTTCAAATTACTTTTTCTGACAGGATGGTGCCTTGGATACTGACAGTGACTCTGATTTTGATTGCAAACTGCAATGGGACGTTAGCTGAAGACACTGGGATTTTCACTGAACTGAATCTGAAGCAAGGAAGAATTCGAGGCCAGAGGCACAGCTTAGGAGAGTCTCGATTTTATTACTCCTTCAGGGGAATTCCATACGCTCAACCTCCTGTTGGTGAACTGAGATTCAAGGCAAGTGTAAATAAGTAACCTGAGAGCTTGGCTCTGAGGGAGTTTCCACAGACAACTCCCATCGGTGGGATGATGCTCATAAGACGAATTTGTCTGTAACCTGATGCTCAACAGACAGGCTTTCAACGAAACCTAAGATTCAAGGCAGTGGTTTGTAAGCCACTTAGTTCCCTTGTTGGTGAATTAAAGTTCAGACAATTATATTAGTCATTTTTGATTGCAGATTGGCAGTGTTCACCCTGCAGAGTATTTGTGTAAAATAAATAGACTATGTTGAGTTAACTTGAATGTGCTGAAAGTTTTATCATCAGCTGATTCACCTGTTCGTTCTGTTACTCCACTATATGAATTTGCCACTAATAGAATTCATTCATTTTACCAGATATCCTATTCTGTACCTATTTCTCCTTATTTTCAGATGTAATAATTCAACGGAAATTTGTACCCTGTAATACTGCAGATTGTGATATTTGTAAGATTTGCCCCCTTTATGCATATCTCATATCCTTTTGTATCGCAGGATTTTCCCATTTCTGTATAATGACAAAAGCAATACAAGTTTTAATATCTAGATAATTCTTGTCTACAGAATCCTGTACCAGCCAGTCCGTGGACAGGCCTGAGAGAGGACATTGATCCTCCTCCATGTCCCCAACTCATTGTAGGAATTTCCTTGAGAAAAACAAATGGAATCACAGGAGAAGAAGACTGTCTTTACCTGAATGTTTATACTCCTCAGGTAAATATTTTCTCTTGTGTAAGGATGGCAGGATCATTCTCTACCTTGACTCCCGCGATTTTCACCATTTCAATGTACTTTGTTGCTGCCAGGCATAAATTATCATTCTGGAGTAGCAAAGTCTTGCAACTGGATCATATCCTGATTCCCATTATGACCAGGCAATACTGTCTGAAAACAGGTGCTGACAATAACCTGCTCCTTGTAGATTAAACTGCTGACCACCAAAACATTAAGCCAAAACTTAATCCACTCAGGCCTGAAGCTGAGTAGATTAAGCACTGGCCTTGTGTTTCCGTTCCTTTTATTCCCTCTGTAGCCGAGTAGCCTAGGCGGTGGCCTACTGCTTCAGTGGTCGGCTGTTAAAACACACACACAAGGTGGTCACTGCAAGTAACATAATCTAATTGTTTCCCATTTTCCCAGCCTCGCGACGCAGAGTTCCCAGTCATGGTATATATACACGGAGGAGGAATGAAGTTTGGCAGTGCTGACATGATGGGTGGAACACCTCAACGTCTGCTGGTCAAAAATATAGTTTTAGTTTCTCTTCAGTATCGATTAGGATCCTTGGGTAAGTATGACTTATATGTTTGTTTCGTGTAGCTTTCATGATGTATGAGCAAGATTCATTTAAAATGCTTTATTATTTAAAGGCTCAAGAAGCATAAATCACATACACGCGTACTGTAAGGCTTCTGCTTTTTCAGTGTTTTTGGTATGTTCATTTTTGCAATATCTTTTATCAAAGGTTAGATAAAAATAGATTATGCATATAAACATGAATACAGTTTATAATTTAGAGGCCATAACATGACGTATTAGTCTGAGAAAAATAACCTAAGTTCCCCTCAATTCCGTGTGCTTTCCTGCCTATAAGAAACATAGAACTGACGACTGAAAATGGCAACACCAAAGAAGCAGAAGTAAAGAACTTCTTAAAAATCAGATCTGCAAGACAACCCTTGTCACACATCCCGAGCATTTAAAGGTTAAAAACACTCCAAATGCTTGCACATAAAAACGGTGCCTTGTGAATATTTTTTCGATTACTATTCACGCCAACAGAGCTTCACTTCCTCCTATCACTAACTCAGGTTTCCTGTCGACGGGTGACGCAACCTTACCGGGTAATCTTGGACTAAGGGACCAGACCCTCGCACTCCAATGGGTGAAGAAGAACATCCGTAATTTTGGGGGTGACCCAAAGAGGATTACTATTTTTGGACAGAGTGCTGGCGCTGTATCTGCTCATTTTCAGATGCTGACACCATATGCAAAGGGTAAGAGATCGCACATTCCGTCTTTCTTCTTCAAATGTTTAGCAAACTTCCTTTCACTTCTACTTTCTACCTGTCTGAATAATTATCAGTTTGCAAAAATATGAAGAGAAATTCGCCAAATGTTTTAGGGGACTGTTAAGGAAACTTTATAAGCATTAGTTATTAGTCCCCATCATCATACCCTCCGGTTGGCACTGTCACGTACTATTCTCCACGAAGCAGCACAAAGGTTATGTTCCAGGGATGTCCACCTCACCTTCATACTTCGACATACAGAACTTATGCCGTCTCTTTTTTGGTATTTATTTCTCCCTCCATCCTGCCATCTAACCATAATTCTACCAAAAGCTATTTTTCTTGGAGATATGGTTTCATTTTGATAACATGAATTATGTCCGTATGATAATACAAATCGTACTAATGTATAATCTTACTTTCGAAACCAGTTTCAGTCTATCTGATTTCCTTCTCTTAGTCTTGAGCTAAATTCCAACTAGAAAGAACCAGTGTTGGAGTCCATTTGTAATAAGCATTTGCAAGATGGAATCTTAATACTGCTAATATTAAGAAAATATATTCTCTCTCATCGAAAAAAAGCACAGAAAATTTATTTCATGAAGTTCAGAGTTCCTTCCACACATCTGCCCTTGCAACAATATACCACCTAATGTCAACAAGAGTAAAATATTACATTTCCACCGATTTCTGGAAAGGAAGGTGTCCTGTACTTTACCGACTGAGACATTAAAAACCTTGATTGAAAGTTTAAAAGGATATTTATTGTCACAGCTGTAATTTTCACCCAGGGTTATTCAATCAAGTCATCATGCAATCTGGAACTGCCATCAATCCCTGGGCGACACGCAAAGATCACGCGAGCATAGCGACCAAGATAGCGAGAAGCCTCTGTTACCCTGGCGTCAGTGCAAATCCTATCAACAGCACTGAAATCCTCACCTGCCTAAAAGATGCATCCGTGGAGGACCTTGTCAAAGCTACTGAGCCATACACAGTAAGGACCCTTATCACCAGGATTAGTATCAGTGTCAGGAATGGCACATAGAATGAAATGGAATATTGAGTTTAGGCCAAAGGCAAAGCACTGGGACCTATGAGGTCATTCAGCGCTGGAAAGGAAATTGAGAGTAGGTAGGTTTTAAAGGTGCAACAGGAGGTAAACCTCGTAACTGCACTTTGAAATGTGTTAGGAGAGGGTGGATAGCAATATGGAAGAAAGATATGAAAGGAGGTACAGTAAAAGGAATGAAAGGGGTTGCAATTCGGGGCCGAAGGGAAGCTGCAGAACCTTTAGTAATGCCTACAGTGCAACCGGTGAGGTGCACTGACGGCACTACCCACACGGGGAGCATCAGTATCAGAATCCTTTTTTTTTTCAGTTAATTCTAGCAAGTAAAAATCATGTGTGAAAGGCCGTGGATTTAATTAATAAATTTGACAACTAGTTCTGCCTACGACAGTCATGTGTCTTCCAAATTCTGATCACTAACAAAAGCTAGACTATGCCAATATAGGGATCCGCCTTAGCGCAGGTATGCACACTCTAAATGTATTTCTAGTCTGAGATATTTAATCTTTGAAAAAGCTTTGAAAGTAACTCTGCCTAACATAATACTTATTCCACTGTCATTAGTATTTACATTAATGTATAAAGTTCCACTGCAAGAAATTACCTCAACAGAATGACGGTTTCCCTTTCTACATGGTTCCCCGAGTTGATGGAGACTACATTCCAGCTCAACCAGCTCGCCTGCTGAAGGAAGGGAAATACCAGAGGGTGAACATAATGTCTGGCGTCTGTCAGAATGAAGCGTCGGGCATTACGATGGGTGAGACAGAAAATGATATTTTCGGCCTGGTTATCTTGTGGTTTCAATGTCAATTTTCCCACAGTTGTTCTTATGACTGGAAAAAAAATCTATCTTTACGGATACTGAAAAATTTCTTACGAATATTACCCAGAAAAAGCTCTGAGGTTTAATTTTGAAATGATAATAAAGTTGACCCTCATTTTCACAGAAATTTAGCTTGAGAAACATCCATCTGGGTTCCGACAGCTTCAAGCAGAATTGCCGATTTGTGCCTCCGAATTACTCGTAATGCTTAAATTACCAACCAGGTGGAATTCTCCTTATCTAGATGCACTAAACTCTAATCCAGTGTGTACTCTTGAGGTTAGGAGGCTGCACTGGAGTAATACATGTGACTTTAGGTGGCTCCTGTTCCTCTTTCATTGTCTTATGGTGCTACCAGTGTCGGAGCTGTGCATGGTTAGAATAAGGAGATGAATAACACGTTCATGAACTATAAATCCTCTTCGAGTGTAGTATTAATTCTACCCAATTCTTTTTACTGTTTTCCCGTATAATGACGTAACTAAATTTCCACAGAAATTATGAATACCAATCAAACTGAAGATAGAGACTTCATGGAAACTTTCGTCACAAATCATTTGCCGACCTTCGTGGGAACGGAAACTGAAGAAGATTTGAAGTTCTTGACAAGGCGGGCTTTCTACCACTATATGGACGATATTCATATTACCGAGAGAAATGTCGATCATTTTGAGCAGGTAATTACATCATATTCACACACACACACACACACACACACACACACACACACACATATATATATATATATATATATATATATATATATATATATAATATATATATGTATATATATATATATATATATATATATATAGTATATATAAAGGCAGAATGCCACGATGCAAAGTGAAACAACGGGTGGTGCTAGGCCTTTCGACTTAAGTGTCCTTTACTTACTGAGTCTGCTAAGTAAAGGACAGTAAGTCGAAAGGCCTAGCACCACCTGTTGTTTCACTTTCCTTCGTGGCATTTCCTATTTATACATTTCAAGTTCCATATTTTTATTTATACATTCATCAAGTTCCATATTTTATATATGATCCATATTATATATATATATATACATATACATACATAATATATATATATATATATATATATATATATATATATATATATATATATATATATATATATATATATATATATATATATGTATATATATATATATATATATATATATATATATATATATATATATATATATATATATATATATATTATAAGGTTTTCCTTTTAGAAGGGCTGGTTTCAGAGGTGATAAGGGAGCAAGTCTTTCTGGGATGAGGTTGTTAGTCCTTCACCCTTCTCCACTCTGACTACGACCTTCCATAGTCGTCTAACTACCATGTAAATAACTTGTTTATTTGGTCAGGAAAAGAATCGTAGTAATTTTTAGAGCTAGCCTATAGATGGTAGCTTCAGTTCCATGTTTTTGAAATGACTGCTTATATAGAGTACACTGAATTTCGAGGGTTGAGGAACTTCTTGTACATCAATGATCTTGTGATGTCTAATACTAACTACCGCATGCAGAATAATAACAGTTACTACAAAAAGACGATTCAAGTCCACCTTACCTGTAATTACAGCCGCTGGGTTTGTGGTCTCTTCCTTCGTATGTTTTCTATTTAATTAACAGTCACCAGTAAAAAAAAATCGACTTTTCACTACATAATTGCATTCTATCAAAAACGACTGAAGTAGAAGAGGTTCTTGAGGCTTTCGAGCGGTTTTCCTTCCAGTACCGGCATGGCCGTGTTGCGTGGCCTAGTTGTCTCCTATGGTCACGTGACAAAAATAAAAATAAAACAAATGCACAGCAACTTGCGCTTCCAACTAGTTTTTTGGAAATAACTTTAAAATTTGACCCTGCACATCACGCTTTGGTAACACAGCTCAGATTCGTCTATATTAGCATAAACTTAATCTTTCTGAAACAAAAGAACTCTCCCTGATTTCCACGGTCTTAGAATAACTGCTGACAGGCATCAGCACAAGTTCCCTAGTTCTTGTAGTTATAATTCCGAACTTCACGCTTGTGAGCAGCTGTAACATATATTAACCTAAATAAGGTGTTTTACAACGGCAGCTCCTTACGGATGGCTTCATGGTGATGCCGCAGGAGGAGGCTAGCGCCCTGCACGCCCGAGACGCGCCCTTCGGAAAGAACGTTTATAGGTACGAGCTGCAACACAGGGGCGAGAGGTCCTTCCGCAACGCATCCTTCGGGAAACAGTGTAAGTACAGGGAATATTTTAAAGGAATAAATTATCCCCTGGATTATAGGGCATTTTTTTTTCTCTTAACAGTAAGCCATATCTTTAAATAATTAACCTGACTTCTAAAAAGGCCTGTGAAAGCTGTATACATAAAAGGTGTTATTAACATTATTGATCTTTGATTTATCTTCCCAGTAACAGATTAACTAAATCCTTACATATTACGTCACATTTGATATTGTTTCCTTTTCATTGCAAAAGGTTAAAGTTTTTTCTTGAGAGGTAATGTTAGCCTCAACTCCTTAAAGATGTAATGTCCACTTTCTTGCAAGTTTACTTACTGACCACAGTAGGATGCTGATGTCCTTGTAAGTTTAAAACTTAACAATTTAAACATTAAAAAAGATGTAATTATTTTCAGGGGTTGCACACGGTGATGATCTACCATACTTATTCGATGGCATTTTTAACTTACCGCCGGTGAGCCGTTCCAACGATCAGTTCCTTAGCGACATCATGGTAATCCTGTGGACGAACTTCGCAAGCACAGGGTAAGGATCTCTCTGGAAGTCTTGCCGTTGCATAAATATATTGTAATAATTTCCTTTACTGTCTTGGCTAACTGCTTGAAGTTATCTTCATGACTTATTATCTCTTCTTAGACAAATTTTCTAAGCAGAAGCACGTGCTTTCTTAGGCGAAAGCCCAGTAAGATATAGACACAAAATTTGACCTGCTGCTCTACTACTACTACTACTACTACTACTACTACTACTACTACTACTACTACTACGAGGGAACTACCGTTTGTGGTGTCTTTCACGCCTTTCCTGAGGCTGAGGCTGAGTCACAGGGTTGCCAGATCAGCCATTTTTCGGCTAAATCTGGCCATTTTGGATGCTGTTTAGCCATAAAAAACGTGTTTAGCCATTAGCCGAAAAAGTTAGCCGAAAACAAAATATTCTAGCCATTTTCTGGCCATTTTCTCTCTCTCTCTCTCAAGTTTACTCTTGGCTTCTCCTGCACCTGCCTTCGCCAGCTCCACAGCCCTCTCTGACC
Organism: Macrobrachium rosenbergii; assembly: GCF_040412425.1. NCBI lineage: Eukaryota > Metazoa > Arthropoda > Malacostraca > Decapoda > Palaemonidae > Macrobrachium > Macrobrachium rosenbergii. Next base: position 45,342,415 of record NC_089754.1, read on the forward strand.
CTCTATCTCTAAGAGACTTCGGTCATGGGCACAATATCCTCAGCCATCTATTTTTGCAGATATTAATCACACTTCAGCGAATCAGAGGAGCATTAGCTAATGCATGTCTAAAGGGGCCACAGATGTCCTTAGAGATTTTTATTCTTTATCTACAGAAACCCAACGCCTGACCTCCAGCTGGGTTTCAAGTGGGAGGCTATGACCTCCTCGTCCGACTTCAGATACCTCTCATTGACTCCTGACCCGAAGATGAAAGAGGACTCACGGAAACAGGTAAGGAAAAGAAATCTTTGATAATTATCGAATCCTTATCTTGCCCAAGGCCCAAAAGAAAACAGGAGCGCAACGGTAAAGGAGTGGAACTTGACCCCCAAAGATTGGATAATTATTAAGCATAAAAAACTGAGTCAGGAGAGAGAGAGTCACTGAAATCTCATAAGCTCTTCTAATCTTAGGATATTCTCAGCAGATTCAACTTTTTTTCTTTCACTGGCATTCAACACCTATAACTTACTTCACTTCCACAGAAGAGACTTGGCTCAATAATCCCTTCACACGCATACACACGACATTTATTTCTCAAATTTATAATTATATTTCATATTTCAATTATTTTTTCTTTCAGAATCGTGAATTCTGGAGGAATCTTCCTCTGAAGAAGAACAAGATACTTTTCCTGAACGTTTCCGCAAACCCAGCAATGTTCAGCAAGCTCAGTAATCGTCAGCAAACACAGTAATGTCAGGAGACTCAGTAGAATTCGGCAAATTCAAAAATATTCAGCGAACTCAGTCATTTTCAGAGGACTCAGCAATGTCCAGCAAACTCAGCAATGGTCAGAAGACCCAATAAAGTCCGGCAAATTCAAAAATGTTCAGCAAACTCAGTAATGCCATGGAAATTCATGCATTTTTAACGGCATCATTAATGTGCAAAATATCCAATAAATACAAATCACCATCTACTCTTCAGTTACCCCTAAACCAGCAAATATTACCATCGTGATTACAGTCAGGCCACAAAGGTCATCTAATCACTCACTTCATACAAGTCAGTGATACTGATTAAGGCCAACATCACCTTAATCACGTCACTGAAACCGCTCAATGACAGAAAATGTTGGCTCAGCTTGAAGAATTAAAACAATGTTTACCGGGTTGTCGTCGAAACCTCAAGTTCAACAATCAAGTGTATTGATAATGCCTCGTAGTATAGGAACAATATTCTCTCTCGCCTAATACTTTAGAGCCTTTTTATGTTCTCTCGACAACCAATAATTTGCATTTCGTCGTGCATGCAAACGTATACTTCCATAACATGTTGCCAGGCATTGTTTTTTTCGCAGTTTTAATTACTACCGCGGAAATACAGACAAAAAAGTGTACAGATGATCGCAATAATCTAGATTAATGGACATTGGCCTTCATTATTCCAGTGCCATAAGCTTTTGAAGGATTCGCAATGATTTCGAAGGGGAACGTTGCTGTTTTCCGTCATCAATACCCTAGCTCTAAAAATGTTACCTTTCTCATACCTTAGCAAATGGCCTTTTTTCTGGAATCCTTCAACACTGTAGCTAATTATTCATTACCGGTGACAAAGTAAAATTTGCAAGGTATCTCCCAATATGTATTTTTTTCAGGTGCAAGATATGGTGGCAAAATGCTAATGTCACATAACTGGATTCTATCTATTTCAATTCCCGTGCATTCGGTTTTCAATAGGCTTCGTTATAATATAATTAATAACTAAATTGGAAGGTTATCGAAGGTAGAGGAGAAAGAAGATATACTACTTTATCTACTTTATTATGGAAGGAATAGAATTCAGTTGAGACAATGGCTAAGATGTGTCACAGGAGCGGGACTCCAGTACAAGTAAGGGGGAAGAAGTGAGAGAAAAATACAGCAGAAAGATAAAAGAAAGTGACAGTCCCATCTTTTTCAGACTTTCAGAAGGAACACCCAATAGCTTTCTCATTAAATATAAAATATAAAACTGGAGTGAGGGAAGTTAAAGAAGATGGACAGCAAAAGTAGGCAAAGATCAAAGGGAGCGGAAGAATAGAAAAATGAAGCAATCGATGTAACCATGTCATCTACAATGAGTCCGGCAAGGCTCTCTGTACCCAGCTACACAAAAGGGAAGCTCTTTCAAACCACAGCTTCCTTGTTCTCGTCAAAGGAAGATCAACTCCAAAGGATGGATGGGCTCTTACCTACTGAGGCTTCGGATCAATGTCGTGAGTAGGAGGCTGGACTCGCCCGGAGGAGGGGACTAAGGACTCCCAGTACTTCCGACCGACCCTGAAGGAAAAAAGACGGGTCAGTGACATATTGCCATTTTTTAATGAAAGGTAATACATTTGTGCATTGTTTTTACTTGTGATTAAATACCCTTAGGCGTTGCTAAAGACTGTCTGGATGAAGGCGCGCAGTATGGCTGAATTGAACTGAATATACAATTTAGGCCAAAGGCCAAGCACTGGGACCAATGAGGTCATTCAGCGCTGAAATGGAAACTGACAGCAAAACTTTAATAAGTGTAATGAGGAGGAAAACCTCGCAGTTGCACTGTGAATCAATTGTTAGGAGAGGGTGGGAAGAGAATATAAAGGAGGTACAGTAAAAAAAAAACGAAAGAGGTTGCAGCTAGGGGTCGAAGGGACGCTGCAAAGAACCTTAAGTAATGCCTACAGTGCACCCCATGAGGTGCACTGACAGCACTAACCCCCTACGAGGTTAGTATGCCTGGTGTTGATTCATAAAAATTGGAGTTAGCACTATTCAGTAGCATGTAATGTTAAATATCCTGTATACGACCACATGCCTAACATAAAAAAAGGAAAGACATTTTGTATCTATAATTTTTACTGTTGAGTACTAATGAATAAGCCGAGACGGTCTCACGAGGTCACTTTTTCTTTATCATCTGAATTTTGAACCCTACCACGAACATTCGACTTTGATTTTGCGACTTTGATTTTGCTGCCAGTATTGACTCCCTGGTGCAAAGATGATGACAATATTTCTGACCAAAGGAATATTTTATCTGTAATTAACTGAACGATTCTTAGTGTTGCCATTTTCATTTCCTCAAAAACAAAGATGAAAATCGACTAACTTCGACCGCATCCCGCGGACATCCGATCTAAACAAACTACATCTCAGATCATCTCAAACATTTACCTTTTCCGAATGAACGGAGAAGAGCTGAGGATGTTGTTTTCACCCCAGAGTTTGTGCTTGGCGCTTCCAGCGGGCCACTTGCCGCGCTCTTCTGCTAATTCCTCGGCGATTGCCCGGATGTGGTAGGCTTCGAAGCCACAGCATCCACCGATATATCGAACACCTAAGTCATATGCTGCCCTGGCAAACTTGTGGATATCGAATCTCGACACAGTCCTGGCTTCCATTGCTGTTCGAAAAATGAAGAAAAGGAGCAGCAAAGATTTAAAAAACTATTGGTTACTTGGAACTTAATTAATTTCTTATATTTCTTTATAGTTAGAAAAACGGTAGCACTGAATTTGGCTTGATAAAATAATTAAGAATATAAAAAATGTAAATTCGTAGGCAGTTACAATACACCTTCCAGATTAGAAAAAAATATTAATACTTTGTAAGCAACACTATAAAAGTGAATGAAAAAAAGTCAAGTGTTATATTATTCATTGTTGAGATCTGTGCACTGTCAAAATGTGTGTGCGTGCAAGAAAGCTTATTCAATAAATTTGCTGGCACAGGTAAAGCCAAGTTTAACTTGTGATGCTTTGTCATGTAAAATGTTCGCTGCAAAATGACAAAAAATAATTCTACAAACGACAAAACAGTGCAACAGAGTGACGAATAAAAAATATGAAGAATTGAGAACAAAAGCTAAATTTACAAAATCAATTTGTTTACATAAAATTTCATAACAAATATTCTTTCTTTAGATTATTAACCAAAAGAAAACTCAGAAGGAGCTTACGAATTCTTACAGGATACCATTCATATAAACTACTTACCAAAAGGATATTCAGGACAAGCTAGATATCCTTCTTTCCCAGTCCCTGTTGTAAAGAATCCATTGGGTTGTGCCATAAGGAAGGGCTTTAGGCCAGCCTTGTCCAGAGCTAACTTCATGGCTTTCATAGTATCAATAATCATGTAGGGGTCAAACATGCAGTTCACTCCAACTGAGACAAAGACAATATAAATATTTTCAGTAAATACACTAAAGGTTTATATATTATATATATATACATACACATATATATGTAGTGTATATATATATATATATATATATACATACACATATATATATAGTGTATATATATATATATATATATATATATATATATATATATATATTATACAGTAATGTACTGCAATGCAGTTTTTTCATTCCTTTTATGTACATATGAATCCGGAGCCATCTATTGTGTGAATTGTTTTCAGCTGCATTGTCACAATTTTACCTTAATTCTTAAGTGCTGTAACAGGTACAGATGTACACAAATATGAATTTACAAGCAGTCACATTTGCACAAGTACATATGTAAGAGTATATACATCACATATCTTATCCTCTTATCCTGCCTTTAAGAAACGAATCAAAAAGTTCAGTTAAAGATATTCACACAATAGATTTTCTTTATTACGTTCCTTAAACTCAACAGAAATATAAACACCTAAGTTCATTTTCTTGGACAAGTAAAAAGGAGAAAAATGCTCACCAACATCCGCGCCAGCCTTTGCCATCCTGATGGCACATTCACCTGGGGGGACGCCTGCATAGTCACCCCTGACACTTATACACATGGTGGCTGCCACTGGCAGCCCGCTCTTCTTGACCTCCTCAATGGCCCATTCTATTTCCTCCACGTACATGAAAAACTGCAAGAAATGATAAGGAGATTTGAGTTTCTTTGTTTCCCACATGGGTTTAATGATTGTAGTCATAAGCCTATCCAGAAGGTATGATGAAATCTAATGAGTTAAGAATTTCTTTGTTGCTACTAAAAATACCTATCATGAAAAGTTTCTGTGTAACGATTTATTAAAGAAAATCAGCACAAAGGCTCGTGTCAGTTTTTTTAGGAATGGAAAACAAAGGGCAAATAATCTACCTATGCTCTGACACGAGTAAAGGAACCCGTGCTCAAGGAAGGTCAAGTAACACTGTCTTGAAACTTACTTCACAAATGATGAAGTCCACTTTGTTAGCCAAAAAGGTCTCGACTTGTCCCCTTATGTGAGCTTGCACTGCTTCCTTCCCCTTCCCATTAGTGTAAGATGGGGTCTGAGTCACCCCTCCCGCCACTAAGGCGTCTCCCTCAAGAGCCACTTCATGGGCTAATTTGCAGGCTGCATTGTTGAGGTCTGTGCACTGTTAAAATACAAAACCATTAATGGCAGATACATTGTATAATGTTAAATTTTATGTAAACTGTAGGTTATTCAAGTGATCTGATGTACTGAGAAAAAGTTTGGGGAGAAAAAAACGGCAGTACCTAAATTTGTTTTCTCTTATTATACAGGCCTTAATTTCAATTCTTTAACTATCCCAGTCCCTCTCCTTTCTTTTACTTTGAAGGTTTAAAGGTCTCTCATGATAGGCAGAGGAGCGAGACAGACCACTGCACTGGCGCACAACAGACCAAACATATATCAAAACATATGTTGTTCAAAATAACATGAGAATTGTAAAACCAAAAACTCACCTTATTAGGCTTCAGTACAGGCCACTAATTCCAAAACAAACTTACACCCCTAAGAGAACAACCTATGAAACAACAGACTGGGACGTCCCAACAACCACAACCTATCTCTACCAAAACCGCCATAGACTCTCTCCTCCTTCACCTATACCAACTTCTTTCCATCTTTACCTTTACAAACCCTCACCCAGTCCCAAAGACCACAACGTATAACGAAACCTACAAATAATTTTATTATCACTCTAGCCCCTCCATTATTTCTAATGAAGATAAATAACTATGTTTTACTTAACTGACAAGTAATAATATATATCAATATCTAATTTCAACGTGTATATATATATATAACATATAAATAACATATATATATTATATATAATGTAATTAAAATATATTTGTATGTATAGCTACTTTTACTTTTTCCAGGAGCTTTGTTTAGTGAAAATTTTGAAAACGCATTTAGCAAAATTACTTTTTCCCGCCATACTCAGCATCTTGTCAACAAACACACGACAAAAGGCTATATCATTTCATTCTTTACTAAGGCTTTGGAGCTTTGGAAGGATATCCTGTATGTTTAAAGCTACCATAAAATAATTTTGATTTGTTTGGAATATATTTCTTTAAAAAATTACAATAAAAATACCTGCAGGATTAATAAGTATAGGCCTAAGGTTTTCTTGGCACAGAATTTCCATGTCACTATTCTTCAAGGCTAGTTTTCCTTGATATAATGATTCAATAACTTTCACCGTAGAGATTTTATTAATTTTATATATTCGAAATTATGCTGCACTTGTAAGTTTTAAACTAAGAATAATATAGAATATTACCAAATGAATAGTGAGCGCATAGATGTAGCCTTGACTACCAAAACTTACTTTTCCCATTAGCAATCTGAAACATATTTTTTTAAGAAAAAATAAACCAGAGTTTGTTACATATGTAAAAATTAACAATTTATACTTTGAATCTAATAAGTTGTTTTCTACAGTTTGTTTACGTAGCCCTGAAATACTCGCCAGGCGTGACGTTTCGGAATTCGTTAAGAAACCACCTTTGACCAAATGCATATTTTCAAACAACTCTAACGTTGCCTTAACATGTCTAAAACTGAAAAACTGTTGGCATAGACGGTATCCTACAGGCCTACCTACTGCAAAGATTTCTTAATGGCTATCAAAACACAGTACCTGTCCTTAGGCATCACAATAGGCTAACGTGTTTGGAAGGTCTCGTTTTCACAACCAGTAACCTAGGCCTATTTGTATGCCTCCTTACTACTCTTTTCTACTTTATGTGCCATATACGAAGCTCATATGATTTGTGTTCTGATTTCAACACTGAACTCACCACTGCACTTTCGTGCCACCATAATATGCTAAAAAACAAAGGACGTCAAAAGAGAAAACGTACCTAATGCAAACAAGACATTTAACTGCCTAGCACAAAATTATGGGTAAATAAAATTCAACATCCCTTGCTTACCCGTTGTCTGCTATTTCACTTTCTCTAGAAGAATTCCTGTGCCCATTTCTGCCGTTCGTAAACCGAACATTGTAACATTATGAAGATAATGACCGAAATAAATCAGAGGAACCACTTCAAGTTTACACAGCTAACTGTAAACCTTCCGGCTGCAAGCAGCGCCCCCTGCCCTGGTGGCGACACACCAAACTATTCAGCACTATTATCAGAAACGATGGAACTTTACAGATAACATCCTCAGTTATTATTAACCCTTATGGGCGAAAGCTACTGAGCAACCGTGACCATCTCCCGTGCTTCGATTAACCTTTCGCCTTATCACATGAACAATGTAACTCATACAGTGTCACAGACGCTCTTCTCTTACTAGGTCTAACTGTTTTACTCTCCCGAAACGGTGTCGAGATCCTATTTCGAATGCTTTGTTTCTGGAAATGCTTTGTCTAAATTTTTATCTCGATCTTATTGATTTTATTATGTTAACGTATAAATCACAGCTACATATAACTGTCATTTTCAAACCATTCTCACTTTAAATCATGGTTCATTATCACCGTAATTTGCCCTGCTGTTGCTTTCCTACTCTGGTCTCTATCCACTTGTCTTGGATCTAGAATATTTATATTGAGGGTCAGGTTTATTTTGTTTTTACGCAATTTGCCTTTTATCGGATGCATTTGCACACACTTCAAGTTAAAACAACAAATTCGTACGAGTTTAGAAGTCCCTTTGTTTGGTATCTGTAACATTCTGCTTAATATGATCAGTTACCAACAGGTTGCAAAAGTCGGCAGTGGGAAAAGGAACAGATATGACCAGAAATAAAGGACGCCTGACCTTGTAAGAATATCCTTTCTCTCCTGCGTGCTTCACCTGCAAGGTATCGTCAGTGGAAAAGAAGGTGAACGTCTGCATAACATCGCTTCCAGCGCGTAGGAATTCCCTATGTAGCTGCTTGACTGAAATGAGCGGGAAATGAATCATTTTTATGATCATCAAGTACGATATTAGCAATGTAAGTTATTTTTGCGTTTCGGGGAAGCGCATGACTTCAACAAGAACAGCATTATCTGCAGACTGTACTATCTCTTTCTAGACCTACAATTATAACATTGGGAAACACTGCAGACACTGACTTCCAGGAAAGCTTTTGGAATTCAGCGAGGAGAGATATCCTCTCCATATATCGGCTGGTTTGTCCATTTACTCACTGTATGATCAGGACTCTAATAGGTGATTCATTTATCATAGACTACGAATCAGATATCAGGTAGAAAACATTACTCTTGTCCTGCCAGCAGTTTCTATGTTCGGTTATTCACAGAAAACTTCAAAAACTTTAGGGGATACTACTCCTTTTCTGCATTGCAATGATTATCTATTATATTACTTTGTTCTTGCCTGGTGTTTTTTTCTCGGTTCCCTAGTATCCATATGGTCTCTCTCTCTCTCTCTCTCTCTCTCTCTCTCTCTCTCTCTCTCTCTGTAGAGCATGTTAACTTTTGTCCTATCGTGAGACTAGGCAGGAACGGTATGGAAACCGACCTGATTGCAGTGAATTACATACTTGGCTACTGATCGAATGTTGTGGGTTGCAGTTGAAAAGGAAGGGGAGGGAAAAGCACATAAATAAAAGCAAGAGGAAAATATTCTCTCGATGTAACCATCACCCAACCATTCATAAAATATCTCTCTCTCTCTCTCTCTCTCTCTCTATATATATCTATCTATATATATATATATATATATATATATATATATATATATATATATATATATATATATATATATATCAGTACTTGACTGAATATATAATTGATTATGCTGTATCCAGTGTTACTGAGAATATCATAATTAGAAACAGGTTTCCCTCGTGTTTTTAATCATTCAATAACCGTCAAACTGCTACATTTTAGACTCCATTCTTCATGTGACTTACCTAACTGAATTGTTATCAGCAAAATCACTCCATCTGATCGCTTATCTGCGATTCCCATTCATTTCATCCTGTGTAGTTTGAGAGCATGGCAACTGTTTTTTTTTTTCTGCTCGAAATCTTACCTAATATGCTTAATTGATTATGTGTCACTCCTCCATAGCATCCTTCGCTTATCAGTAATCCAAACAACAGAATAACTTGTATTTTATCAATGGAAAACTATTATATGTAATAAATCGTAAGTCTAGGGACAAAAGTCCAAGGTTATCGTTCTTGTTGGAGATTCAGTGATTGACAGTACCTGTTTACAGAGTGGGTTTGTAAAAACAACCTGACCTTGAATTTCTAAAATTGTTATTCCTTCCAATGAAAGTTGGAAATCATCCCTTTATGAATTATATTTTATTTCAAGGTCTATGCGTGGGTATAGGTATGATCTGAAGTGTGTTGTAACGCTTGAAGTGACAGCCGGGGTGCAATAGAGGCGCAGTAATAACAAAACTGTTGTACTGCTAGCTGTGATTTACAGTATTTTTTCCGGCAGCATGTTCACGTCCATTTTTTGAATTTTCGCATTTAAACCGAATACTTTCTGGATATTAATACTAATTTTCTTAGCAATGAAAATTATAGAAATCACAAGCTGTTATACCAAAATATATAATAAAGGATACACATTTGCTCTGTTGTCGAAATTTATAATGACATTAGGCCTAATAACAGAGGAAATATAAGTAAGGCTTACCTGCTTCAGGGTGTTCAATGACAGCCTCGGGTGTCCAGGCTCCTCCTGTAACGTAACCCCTTTTTTCCAAAGCGATAACAAATCCGCCGTCGCCTATCACTACTCCATCCCGTAGCCTTTCTAACAAACCCTAAAGGAAAAAGAAGAAGAATAGCGCATGCTGCAAGCTTCTATGTTAATTACGTCCAGTTTAGAAACATATCAGTGGACTCATACTGTCAAAAATGACGATAATTTAGAGAAGGTCTAGATTATCTCGAAGTTCGGTCTAAGAAGGTACCTTCGTTCTGCTTGCTTATATAAATGACAGTGGTGAGAAAGGCTTGGCCTAGGCTGGACAACGGCATATAAACGTGGTGCTCTTTACACATAACCATTATTACACAGATAAATAAAATGACCATGGATTTACGTGACATTTTATAGTAGGGCTAGCAAGTTTATGTTGCCACATTGACGCTGTGGAAATCAGCCTTTCTCGAATGACGCTGTTCAGTAGCTGTTTATTTATCTCTTCTATTTTTTACAGACTCTTCAATAACAGATAAAAGCGCATAAACAAGCATACATGCTAATATATTAGTCCATGAGTTCCTCTCTTCTTTATTTTGCTTCGACTGGGAATTTTAAACTCCATAAGCACAGATGAATTCAGTTAACTACTCAGTAACCACAGTTGCTTCCTTAGTACGAGGACGATTATGAGTTGTGATGGCAAAGTTAGAGGGAAGTTGGGAGAGGGAAAAAAACAAGGGAATCGGTACAAAGATTGAAGGAATAGAAGTTGATGGAGAGAGGGGCAGACCTTCCCTCTTGACGTATTCATATCCTTCCTAGAATTCTACCTCAGTGAACTGACCTGTGCACTGATGAACTGATTTTCCTAACCCCAATTGCTGGCCTGTGCATTGAGTTGTGAAGATCAACTGAATTGAGCCGTCAGCATCAAATCTCTCTTGGGCGAATCATACTCACTTGGTAACATTGGTCTTTCATTCCCTTTACTTTACATGTTTTTAAGATGCTAGAAAGGAGGAATGGAAGTATTTTATAGCCCTAAATGCCAATGTAATAATACATATTTTTTTTTACATTTACGTTGTGACTGTCTTATAAGTAGGCTTTGGGAAAGGAGTAACTTTGTTATCATTTCAGCTGATATCTCGGCAGCTTAAAGACTTCCTTAACTCCTACTGGAAAATAGTAGCCTACTATCAGTTAGTATCCGTTATCATATTATGTACCACATGATAATGCAGTAATTTTGGTCGCTTTCCACACACTTTTAGTAAGTATAGTTCCATATATTGTCTCAGTATCTACAGTAATTATGGTAATTTTGAAATAAGCTACCAAGTTCAATGAATTCTCTTAACGATTACCGAGAATTTAACTGAAAACTTTCTATTTTGCTTTGACAACAGAAAAAAAATCTATTCCACTTGCATGTTTTACGCCACAGATAGAGTAATTTGATATCTCATTCCACCCTCAGAAGCAATGGATGTTTTATTTCTATTCTAATGTTTTCAAAGAAACTTGTTATCCCTGATGAAAGCTGAATTCGACTGCAACAATTAAGATTTGTTGCACTGCTCAAGAATCTACCAGTTTTCCCAACACAACGGGAAAATCTCTAGCACTTTCCCACCGCAGGGAAATTCACAACTGGGCTTTGAAGCCAGCAAATGTAACTCACGAAAGTGAAGTACCTTTTTGACCATCTTGAAGGAGACACTCTTGAAGCGGACGTTCAGAGATGACTGAGGCAGGTGGGTGACTCACACGTCACCGTTTCTCTCAGTTGCAGCACTGTCTGTGCCGGTTCCCATACGAATATATTTGAGTCATTTTTCCACATCATACAGGCATAACTGGTTGTTCAGAAAGACAGAATTAGTAAAAAAAAAAATTATTTCTTCCCGAGGAAGACTGGAGCCATCATTGCCATTTCCTACCGAGGAAGAGGGTAGTACTGACAAAGAAAAAGAATTCTTTCGGAGGAAAATAATAATCGTTAACACTTTCTTGCTTAGAATCACCGGAAGACTTGCAAGCAACTTGTTACCAAGGATGATAAAGTACTCTGATAACAATTTCTTCCCGAGGGAGATAATTGGCTGGTGCTTCACAGACTACAATTTCTAGGCAAGAAAGACGTATACAGCCCTTTGGCTTTCGAAAAGGCCCACACTGCTTTCAAAATTGTAGAAGCAACTAGGAATGGACGCCATTGGCAACTTGTTATGAATGCTGTCTGACTTGAAAAATCATTCTGATAATACTGAAATGACTGCAGTTTTGCTCCATATAGCTGAAGAACTAACAGACGTTACTCATATATATACAGTATATATATATATATATATATATATATATTAAACACAATAAAACTTTTTTTGCGGCGCCACAGAGCCTTCCGGTTATCAGCAATTCCTTAGAGATGAGGTTACTAGCCCATACCCTTTATTTTTCTGGATTACCAGTGGCTCTGAGAACCATTCACAGCTGGCTTAACTGGTTACCGGGCGCGAACCACGGACCTTGCTACTGTCATCTCAGAATGGTACTACAACTCGAAGGTCCTTCATTTCTTGTGTGACATTGATTTGATGCTTAATTAATTCTGTCGTGATATGTTAACGCGAAGTAAGGATTTTTAACATAATTATGAATGATGGCTTCTCTTCTTAACAACAAAGTAAATTATTGGTCTTACGAAACCTTGAAGGAAGAAGACCCCCTTTTGGATGCAGTAGCATACAATCGTTTGTCGTCTTGTTGTGCCGGTGCATAAATACTTTAGCAATGAGACCCAGGAACTGACAAATAGTGGCAGTAAACAAAGAATCCACATGACAGTACAGGCACCTTCTACTGTCTCAGGGTAGACAAGCAGTTTTTGTACCTGTACTTGTAAAAGTTGTCTCTGTAGGGTTTTCAGTGACTAGTTCATGCACCCATTCATTTATTTTGCTTTGCATTGATGTAAACCTTCATTATAAAATAAGTGTCTGTAGAAAAGGCTGTCTTATTAAACTGTTGAAAACCTTTGTAAGGAAACAGTAATTCAGATGTTCTCTTGAACAAGTACTGTAAGGTAACGCATGTGAACCCTTGCAGCCCGTCTTATCTGTGAACAAGTGACGTTACGCCATCATGTAGACAATGGGGCATGTTCAAGATATCAGTGTAACGTACTCGAATCCTTGACGAGGAAAATACAAAAAGTAGGATAAACAAAAACACCAAGAATCTTTTTCAAAACTGGACTTTTATTAAATTAAAATCAATCTTGGTCCAATTCAATACTCACAATACTGAATCTTAAAATACATCACAGTTTGAGGTTTACAGTAGCTTCTTACTCGACAATCATAGCTTTTCAGATTAATACTCACCTATTTCACGATGGCATGTTGATTTGCCCGGTTGGTTTGACGTTAATTTAACCTGCGTTGTTGAATCGAAATGTTCGGACATGTGACAGAGAACAGAAAAGAGCAGAAATACGGAAAAACAGTTAGAGTATCAGAAAGAAAGGTAAACAGAACATGTTAATGAACACAACTTCAATTATGACATTCGAGTAATCGGTCTAAAAACTATGATAATCTAACTTTCTAAAACTTGATGCCTTTCGTTACTTGAACATGAGTTTTCGTTTACCACGAACTACCTGTAATTATGCCTTCCTATGAATTACTGCTCATTCGTAATTAATCTCTTAGAATTTAGGCAGTACCATTATGCCCTGACGAGGAATATTGTGATATATATACACTCCAATCTCCGCCATATTTTTACACATCAGGTATCTCTATGACTAACAAGCACACTGAAATCACGATTATGCCTCTACCCATCTCGCTAAGGCGACACTCTCCTTCTACTTCGTATTGCTCAGTAATTACGGGTATTAATAACTGCCACAGGACGCTATGCGTTTCTGGATAATACAACCTAATGTTATCTCTTCAAGCTAAAGGCGAAGTGACTAAAGTAATCTCGAAGCGTTGGGATTTTTCCTTTTTGAAAAAGGAATCGTGTCTACTTTGTTACGGGAATGGTTGGTATACCGGGCGATCTCTCGGCGAAATGCAAAGGTGTTCCTCAAGGTGGGTTATGGCACTGCCTGTATTCTTCTCCTCTTCTATTATCCTATAGTACAGTTATACAGAGCATTTGTTTACACAGGGTAATGCAGAGCACCTCCCAATGTAACTCTCATCATCTTCATTGTGGGTTAGTAATGACTATATACAATAGATATATACACTAGTTAAACTTAGAACTGTCTCTTTGGCCTTCATAAATAATAATCAACTCTAAAGTACGCTATAAATCTACATTTGGTATTCAAAAAAAGTCATTGCTATTCACAGACATGCTCCTGTCTCAGTATAATGCCCCCGGAGTATTTCACATTATATTCTTTTAACCACTAACTGTACAGTAAGTCTTTTTTAGGGTAAATCACCCCTGTGAAAATTTGTCATAAGGTTAAGAATATCAACTCCTCGGTAAACATGCAAATAAGAATGTCTAAAGAATTCAAATGCAGGAATACTCCCGATAAGTGCTACCATTCCCAGGCATTTATTCAAATGCATCCTCTTTACTGGAAATTTCAGATTCCTGTCCTAACAAATGCTGAGGAGTTCTCAAGCTACAGACTTATCCTTTCAGAACTGTAAAACATTTTTTCATAGACTAAACCATCTTTTGTTTTTCCCTCGGCAGACTGGATTTATAATTTGCTTAACACATCGATACAGAGTCGAATATTCTCATATTGCATAAACTCACTTCTAGTGTAATTCTAATGACTATCCCTAAATTGAGAAGCACCATGAAAATATTCGACTTGGCTGCTGAGAAATAGCTCGCAAAATGTGTTGGTCGTGAGCAAAAGTCTCTCTTTACTAACTAATTGGTATTCTGTTGATATCTTGCTTGCCTACCAAAATCAACTGGTAACTTCTTAAGTATGCGCGCGAGTATGCATATATGCATAATAATTTTCCCAACATTAATGGAGGTTCCTCTTTAGCATGGCATTCTGGAGTAGGTGTTTTTCAAACACGGCCTTCAGTCATACAAATCTTAATGCAGTTCACAAACCTACCAGACATAAATCTTTACTGTCTTACTGTGACTGTACAGACATCAGGAGGAGTTGATATCAGTATCCCTATGGACCACAGACCTCCTAATGTCTGCTTAAAACATTCTGGAGTTCTTGGAGAACAATTTCATTTATTTCTTTTAACAATTCAGTTCCCCAGACGCCACACCCGCCCCCCAACACTTATTATCTGAATAAATTTCCATTACTCGGAATATGCTTTGAGCCTCAAATATCCCCATTTAGTTTATTTTTAGAATTTATTATATATACCCCTCACGATTTACAATCTATGTATTTGAACCATCTGTTATGGTACACTAAAATCCTTATATCCACTACGTATGCATACATGTGTGTGTGTTTATACTCATAAATACAGATTATATACATACTGCATGTATGCACATACATACACACATATATGAATTTATATACATACTTATACTGTACACACTTGAGTTTGATATTAGGAATTTAATGCCTTTTCGAAGTACCACAGAAAAAATGAAAGTATTGAAAATAAATACGAAATAAATAGACCTATATTAAGTTTCACGGTACAGTCTGATTTGCTCTGAAACAAATCTCGCGATAAAGCCCTAAATCGAGGTAACCTTCTGCACCACAAGACTGCAGAGACACCAGGAGACAGGTCACAGGTCACACGAACGTGGCTTTAACGTGACCCTCTGCACCACAAGACTGCGGAGACACCAGGAGGCAGGTCACAGGTCATACAGGTCACACGAACGTGGCTTTAACTTCTTGGAAAATTTTGCACCAAGTAGCCAATGCATATTCGTAAACTGGTAGTAAAATTGAAATCTCTCCTGTCTGTGCTTGTGTAACGCCATCTCAGCGAACGTGCTTGCCTTCAATTATGCACCAGTACAGAAGAAAACGTCAGCCACTTGGTGCAAAACGTCAGAAAACGTTCTTCAAGTGTGACGCAGCCTCCGACCCACATCAGAACCTATTCGACAGAATGCGAAAGAGAAAAGAAAAAAAAAATATGACATTTTCCCCTGAGATTCAGACCTCTTAATGCAGTCGAACGAATGATGATTTCATAATACCCTAGACGATATTGCATGCCCGGGACTTGACCCCGCCGGGCGCAGAGGATGCCAGACCATTTCGGAGTCTGAGCTTGGGTCTCCTGACGACCATTTCCTTGCAGGGCGACGACGTCGGAGTCGTCGACGCCGCAGACGTGTTGCTCGCGTTTGTCTCTACTGAGTTGTTGTTGGAGACTTTGCTCGGGGTGTTCGCCTGGGTGAGAAGACGATGCAGCAGGATGCGATATGTGGCAATGGCGGGGGATCGCGCCCCCATGGGAGCTCCTTCCTCGAGGGATTCTCGGTTTATGCCCCACTTCTCTAGGGATGTTAATGTCTCCTCCTGAAGTAAAAAGAAAGGGTATGGAGTCCTGAATTACTCAGTGCTTTTAATTCAGTCGACATCTCAATTTGTTTTCATTCGATATACTTTGTCTACATTTTGTTAGATGCCAAGGACAATAGCAGTGGCATCCAGATGTTCAATTATAATAATAAATTTACGGACGTTGTTTTATTTCTCATTTAAAGACTAAAAATTTCATTTCATGCTAGATTCATGTGTAACCGATACCAACAAAAAGACTAAAGCTTCAAAGGCTTGGGGGAACCACGTATAATGCCGGGTTGATTATTGCACGAACCAGTTGAAAAGTAATGTATCATTTACCAATTATTAGAAAACATATAATTACCAGAAATCCAATACAAAATTCAGGTCAAGAAAGTGGGCTTATTGTAAACATTATTATTTTATAATAACGCCATTTACTCGCTGATACATTTTTTTACAAAATAGAAAACTTATTTTTCAAGAAAAGGTAAAAAAAGAATCCTGATATGAGAAGGAATAACACCATAACAACGTTTAAAGAAAGCAAAAAAATCACATCGGTCAATATTATCATAAAGTGATTTAATAAGACCAATAAGTTCATTTCTGGACTCTGATACAGCTTGGCCACGTTACTCGTCCTTTAAATAAAGAGAAAATTGAAGCAAGGTTAACTTGAAGAAGTTGGACAGCTAATTAGGATGAGCACTATAGATGGGGATACAAGGGACGTTGCATACAACCTTTCGTACTATCTACAGCGTCCCAACCAAGGCAAACTGTGAGCGGTCCCTCTCCCTACGAGAATACAGCAGAAATGTTAAGAAGGCATTTTGCTTTATTTACGTGAAAAATGCTTTTAAACGGACCTCAGCGGAGGAGATTTCATCCGAAGACAACTTCGGAGCCACGACGTAGCTGGGAAGGGGCGTGGCTGGCTCTGGCGTCTTGGAGAGCCACGTGTGGGAGGCGATGATCTGAGGGGAAGGTCTCTCGGCGGGGTCCTGGACCAGGAGACGGGAGATGAGGTCCGTGGCGGCCGGGGACACGAAGTCCGGGGTGACGAAGCTCCCGGCGAGGATGTGTCTCTTGAGGCCGGCCACTGTGTTTGCCTATTTATGGGGGGAGAGACAGGAGGTGAAGAATTAATTGAGGGAGATCGGGAAAATAACGACATGAAAAAACATTGAGGACAAATTTATTTTACTTATTTATTTATAAATGACTTGTTTAACCAGACCTCTGAACCCTTTTGGGGTTCTTCTCGGCCTGGGGAAAAAATTGAGGACAAATAAAAAAAATTTTCATAGTATCACGAGTCTTGAAATGGAGCAACGAACCCACAGTTATTTAACTGTATAAATACATTCAAAACAAAACTGTATAGTTATATAACTGTGGATTTATTGCTACAGTGAGGATTACTGGAAAAATCTCATGATGAATCTGATGGTTAAATTGAGGTTTACTGAGAAAATAGTATTATGGATGACTGGAAAAAAGGCATGATGAAATTAAAGATGACTGGATAGTTGGAAAATAGGGACAAGATGATGAAATTGAGAACGCCTTGATGATTTCATGTCCTTTAAGATTGGAAATGATATTTGAAGTGTGAAAAGGCAACAGTCTTTCACTTTCTAAAGCAAAGAGAGTTGTTATTAGTCATTTTTCTGAATATTGACTCTAAATATTTCCATTTTCCTAAACTAAATTTGTTCCGATGTGTAACCATCATCAGTTGATTCCATAAGAGGAGGCTGTTTCAGTTTACCTTGAAGGGCATATCTGCTGTGAGGACGAAGAACAGGAGAACTCCAAGTGCCCAGATGTCGACCGCCGGACCTAAATAGGATTCATCCTGGAAAACATGAATAGTGCCCATTAATCATCAAGATAATATTATGCTCTTGCCGTCCAACAATCCTGGAATTAATCTGGTAACCTTGTCATCTACACCCTACCACTGACCTGATACTAGTACTACCCAAATCTCAGTGCTGACTTTGTACCAGTGCCAATCAAATTTGGGTAATGACTACCAGGTACCAGTGCCATTTAAACCTGGCACTGACCGGTTCCAATGTCATCAAAAGCGAGGCATTCACCCGTTACTGGCACATTTTTGCTCTGTCCTAGATGAATTACTTATGTCAACTGAACATTTCAAGGAAAGCCACATATAACTTTGCCATAAATCTATATTTCTGACAAAAAAAACTCATAAAAATAAAGCAATGATATAATTTTGTCATGATGTGTTTACATGCAGATTCAAATTATACAACATATACTCATGTATAAACATATATGTCACATTGCTAATTTCCTGATTATAAACAAAAAACAAGAGAGCCAATAGCAAGTAGACCTCATTGCTGCTGCCTGTGAATCATTGCAAATATTTCTTTACAATAAATTTATTTATGGCCTGAGCCCCACCCTTTTATCCATCTCCCTTTTATTTCTTCTTCTCTTTTGGATTGGGCTAGATAAGGGTACTGGGTTTCCCTTCCAACTGAACTCTGCAATAAAGCTGAAAACGAACCTTATAGAGCTCTGGCGCCGCGTACGGCGGAGAACCACAGAAGGTGCTGAGTTGCTGCGCCAGTGAAGACACTCGCGTCGAGAAGCCGAAGTCTCCTAATTTGACTATTCCTGGGCCCGCTATAAACACGTTTTCTGCCTTGATATCTCTATGGATAATGGAAAGACCATGCTGCGAAGAGACGAGATTCATTAACACGACAGAAAACAGCAAAAACTACGAAATAATTGGTCATTATCGTCGCAGTGTCACACGAACAAGGTTTTTTTTTTTTTGGTAGGTTTTAGCATTCCCCAGCCAAACTTTGCACCGAGTTGACAATGTTTGTAGCTAGATTTAAACAGCGAATTCTGTTTGCTTGCGTGATAATCATGACTGTCACCAGTTATAAAATATGCAATTACTGGTTGTTTGTTGGGAATTTTGGCGACAAGATACACAAAAAAGCAAACTTGTCACATAGCTTTGATAATCTGTTAAGTTATTATTTTTCAAACCAAATTACATGTAATAATAGTAATAATAATAATAATAATAATAATAATAATAATAATAATAATAATAATACAAAAGGAACTCCATTACTGTCCGACTGATATATATACATATATATATATATATATATATATATATATATATATATATATATATATATATATATATATATATATATATATATATATATATATATATATATATATATATATATATATAAACATATAATATTCATATAAACATAAACAAGAATTCATTGCATTATAAATATTTTGTCATATTTTGTTCCCTGACGGACAGCTTTGTGGCTGATACCTCTGGGAAAATGGAGAACCATTTTATAGACAGGGGGAAATAAATATAATCGTCTCCATTCTATAATATTATTTACTTTGCCTTTCTGTCTTGTAGACAGTACTGAATAGTGTAGTATAGATTAACTCTGACAATCAAGTTTCATATAATCTAACCCAGATCTTAAGTTCATTGATTTACTTCTTTGAATTTCGATATTTACTGTTGCCAATCCACGAACAAATTCTGGAAGTGGTTAATCCTTTTCCGATAACACTTGTATTACATCTAGCGCGCACAAGTTCCAGTTATCCACATGCAACTTATTCTCTCTCTCTCTCTCTCTCTCTCAAACACACACTCTCTCTCATCTCAGACTCTCACTCTCTCTCGGACAAGATACACACATACACAGACAAGCACACACAAACACATACACATATACACAAACAAACACACACATACACAGACAGGCACATACACAGACAAGCACGCACACACCTACACGGACAAGCACATACAAACATATACACACGTACACACACAAACACACACACACACACACAGCAGCGAACAGCCAAACTCTTTATCTTTTCCTGTCTCTTACACACAGTATCAAAAACTCACTCCTTCTCTCTCATAAACACGCACAAGTTTCTCTCTCTCTCTCTCTCTCTCTCTCTCTCTCTCTCTCTCTCTCTCTCACACACACACACACACACACAAACTGAGCAATCGCAAAGACCACTGACATTCGTTTGACCATGAAAAACTACTCGAAAATCGAGGCACCTGACCTAATTGCCTGTAAAATTAATTAAGAGAAGTAATTACCTAACAGATAAGAGTCACACACTATACAACTAGACACAGTAATCAAACCTACTGGTGGAGTCATCAAACCTATAGTTGCTGTAATTAAACCTACAGGTGCTGTAATTAAACCAACAGACGCAGCTGGCAAACTCACCAAATAGGTGACAGCAGCCAGCACTTGCGTGAACACTTTGGCGGAGTCGTTTTCGGACAGGCGTCCCTCCGCCGTGATTCGATTGAAGAGCTCCCCGCCTGGCGCGAACTCCAGTACCAAGTGGATGCGAGAGAGCGTCTCCACGACTTCGAATAGCCTGAAAAGAGGATCGAATCCCATTATAGAAGACGCAATGTTAATTCGTTCATCTATAGTTCCGCACAACACATAAAGTCTACGGTCCTTCCACTCCACGTTTGACTATCACGGACTCTTCAACAAGTATATGCAGAACGACATAATATATGCGATATATAAGAAAGATGCAATTGCAAAATGAAATGGAATGGAATGGAAATGGAATATAAAATTTAGGCTAAAGGCCAAGCACTGGGACCTATGAAGTCGTTCAGCGAAGAAAGGGAAACTGACAGCACAAAGGTTTGAAAGGTGTAGGAAAACCTCGCAATTGCATCATGAAACAAAATGTTAAGAGAGGGTGCAAAGTAAGATAGAAGACAGAGAATATGAACGGAGGTACAGTACTGGGAATGAAAAGGGTTGCAGCTATGGGCCGAAGAGACACTGCAAAGAACCTCAAGTAATGCCTACAGTACACCGAGTGAGGTGCACTGACGGCACTACCTCCCAACGGGGGGCAACTGCAAAATGACTCTGACATGGCGGCCATGTCTGAGTGTAATGTAATATCTAAAGAATGATTAACACGAGCCACTGCCCTCACGTCAGATGAATGAAATCTTCTTTAGCTGTTATCAAAATCAAAATCAATACTTCAAGGTTGTGCGGATGATTAATTTAGCGTTTTCTGAAGGTTTCGTAAAACATCTTAAGTTTCTAAAGAAAACTGAGCCGCTCGCTACGCGCTTTGGTGTCTCAAATATTCCGAGAACCGGTGCTGCGGGAATTTTACGGATAAATACCATGGAAATATTGGGGATAGTTACTGTGGGAATATTGTGGCAAATCCCTCTGAATACCTTCGCAGCTTTTTTTTTTTTTTTTTATTTGAAGCTAGAAGGCCTCATCTCCACAATAGGATAGGATACCGGTGGCAATATTGATTACCGATTTGCTTCTCTTAAAGCACATGATTTAAAATGCAGGCGAAAAACCCAATTTTATTTTTTATTCTTATATATACACATATAATTTATATATATATATATATATACAGTATATATATATATTATTTTATATATATATAGATAGATAGATAGATAGATAGATAGATAGAAATATACATCTGTGTAATGTAAGTATGTATCTATGTGTATATAAATGTGCATAGTATGTATGTACTTTGTAAATATGTATACATAAATGAATACACTCACACGCATATATTATATACGTTAGCCTATGCTTTTATATATATGCGTTCTCTCTCTCTCTCTCTCTCTCTCTCTCTCTCTCTCTCTATATATATATATATATATATATATATATATATATATATATATATATATATATAGAGAGAGAGAGAGAGAGAGAGAGAGAGAGAGAGAGAGAGAGAGAGAGAGAGAACCCATATATAAAAACATAGCCTAACGTATAAACACACAAATCCCAAAGACTAAATTCAACCTCTCTACGCCACAAAAGGCATACTGCTACAACCAACCGTCCCAGGTTCTTCTCACCGAACTCCCAAGTCACTCACCTGATAATATTTGGGTGGGCCACAGCATCCATATTGGCTATCTCCCTGGCCAGCATCCTCTGCGTCTTCTGGTCCAGCTTCGCTTTGTCTATTACTTTGACGGCGACTTTATCTGAAGAAGAGCAAGGAAAAAGAGTTATGAGACTTCAATAAGTTTCGTGGTTTCATTGAGATTGTGAATAAATGAAGAAGACAATTCGTGAGGTGTTTATTGAATGTGAAGAATACATAAACACACACACACACACATATACAGATAACCACACTCATACACACACATACACACATACACACACACACACACACACACATATATATGAGGATAAAAAAAAGGCCCATAAAACACGTTGAAATAGTGTTTTATGGGCCTTTTATCTTCATATTATACTGTTGTATTACAGTAAAAGACATTCATATACACACACACACATATGTATATATATATATATATATATATATATATATATATATATATATATATATATATATATATATATATATATATACATACATACATATTATCAAGCATTAAGAAATAACTAATTACAAGTTTCTCAGCAACTTACTTTCCTGTAAAACAAATTAAAAACTGCTTTTTAAGAGCGCAAATGTTATTCTAGAAACCAAAAATACAAAAATAACTCATACGGAACACAACCCAGTTCTTAAAAAAATTTTGAGGCTAAAGAACGTTAAGAAGGGTCCCAAGGCACTAATGCAGTGCCAAGTGCTTTTTCCAATACTAGCTCTTACGATGATCGGAACCAGAGGCGGAAATCCGATGAAGCAAGTGTCACGTAAAAAAAATATTGCCTGACGACTCGAAGGCCACGAAAGATTAGTTACATAACGTGAGCTTTTCGTAGGAGGGCAGTGCCGTCAGTGCACCTCACGCGGCGCACTGTATGCATTACTAAAGGTTCTTTGCAGCGTCCCTTCGACGCCTAGAGCTGCAACTCCTTTCATTCCTTTTACTATACCTCCATTCATATTCTCAGATTTTCATTTTGCTGTCCAGCCTCTCTTTACAGTTGTTTTATAATGCAGCTGAGAGGTTTTTCTCCTGTTACACCTTTCAGACCTTTCTACTCTCATTGGATGGGTCGATATCGTACTCGGCTAGCACTCTCCTAGGCCTGCGTTCGATTCTCCGGCCGGCCAATGAAGAATTAGAGGAATTTATTTCTGGTGATAGAAATTCGTTTCTCGGTATAATGTGGTTCGGATTCCACAGTAAGCTGTAGGTCCCGTTGCTGGGTAACCAATTGGTTCTTAGCCACGTAAAATAAGTCTAATCCTTCGGGCCAGCCCTCTCTGGGAGAGCTGTTAATCAGCTCAGTGGTCTGGTTAAACTAAGGTATACTTAACTTTCTACTCACAATTTCCCTTTCAGCGCTGAATGGCCTCACAGGTCCCAGTACTTGGGATTTAGCCTCAATTCTACATTCTACTCCATCCATAACATGAGGTGACCGGACCTAAAACGTTGACTAGTTTAAAAAAAAAAAAAAATTTTAAATAATCGTAAGAAATGATATATATATATATATATATATATGGCGAAAAAAAACATAGGCTAAACGAGGCAGAAACAGCAGGAGCAGCAGCAGATCAATAACCTCTCCCAAACAGCAAACGGTAAATACGATGGCTGACCGCCGGAAGAGAGAAATAGCCTTCAAATATAGATTAATCTGAAACGCTGAGGGGAAACGAGGGGATCGAGGCCTTACGTAAGGCTTCTTTTCCTCTCGCTATGTCCTCTCTCTCTTTCTCACAACCCCTCTTCTTCTTCTCCTTCTGTCTCCCTCGAGCTCTGCGTCTCGCTGTTTTACATTTCAGCCATCGGTACTCGCACAGACAATTGAACCCGCCCTGTTAATATCAATCGTAAGCCAGTGATAGTACTTTCAAACGGCTCCATTGAGAACCTGCACTTACGGTGTGCACGCCATTTGGTCTCCTCACCAGGACCGAATTGGTTGTCATTGTCCCGCTTACAAACCTACGCACATCACACAGAGGCCTTTTGTTTACATTCCCGGATAGGATACGAGGGAACCGGCGGTAGTTGCCATGAGCTATCAGGTGGTCGTGAAAACCATTTTTTCCTCTTTCATCTCAAGGGACACCCAGAAGATAATCTAGTTTTCGCTACTGTACAATTCAGTTCTTTTAAAAAAGACAAGATACAGGAACCAAACAGGATGTGAAAAGGTACCGGGCCAAAACGAGGCCCGAAAAATAGTGTAATAAGTAAGTAACAAGATAAATAATATCAAAATATTCTCACGAAAAAACACGACGAAAACTGAACCACATCACAAACAGACAGACAGACAAAACTAAGAAAGAAATCGATGCTGGAAGAAACAGAGAGAAAAAAAGGATAAAAATTGTGTTATCCTTCCGCTCTAAGTATTGATTTTTGGCATGTGGCTCCTACCCCATGACTGTGACCCCGCGGAAGGTCACGGGAGCTCATTATCATTTTAAGAGCAGAGGACAAAGGGATGAGCAACGAGATGCCCTTTTTTTCAAGATGGCCGTCGGGGAAATGTTATTGAAAAGATAAAAGACGGAAGATGCGCACAGTTGACTACGAAAGTAGCGACAGATCTTCCTATTCAAAGGAGAGATAGATCTTCCTACTCTAAGGAGAGATAGATCTTCCTATTCAAAGGAGAGGTAGATCTTCCTATTCAGAAGAGGAAACAGATCTTCCTGTCCAAAGGAGGAGACAGATTTTCCTATTCTAAGGAGAGATAGATCTTCCTATTCAAAGGAGAGATAGATCTTCCTATTCAAAGGAGAAGGATCTTCCTATCCAAAGGAGGAAACAGATCTTCTTCCTATTCAAAGGAGGAAACAGATCTTCCTATTCAAAGGAGAGAGACCTTCTTGTTCAAAGGAGGCGACAGATCTTTCTATTCAAAGGAGGAGATAGATCTTCCTATTGAAAGGAGAGGCAGATCTTCCTATTCAAAGGAGGAAACAGATCTTCCTATTCAAAGGAGGAGACAGATCTTCCTATTCAAAGGGAGAGACCTCCTGTTCAAAGGAGGCGACAGATCTTCCTATTCAAAGGAGGAGATAGATCTTCCTATTCAAAGGAGAGGTAGATCTTTCTATTCAAAGGAGGAGATAGATCTTCCTATTCAAAGGAGGAGACAGATCTTCCTATTCAAAGGAGGAAACAGATCTTCCTATTCAAAGGAGGAGATAGATCTTCCTATTCAAAGGAAAACTTGCACTGACGGCAATAACCCCCTACGGGTGAAGACACTGGTGGAGACTGCCTTGAGCAGATACTGGAGGCGTCGACGACATTGTTCAGGTCGATCTCATCGACGCGTTTCGGGAGTTTGCCGTTGCGGTGAAGTGTATTTATTACTATTGCTGTCTTGGCTTTCCACGACGTCGAATGGCATTATTGCGCGGTCGATTGCAGCAGTAGCAACAGACCTTCCTGGGGTAAAAGTTCTGCAATTTTTTAAAAATTAAAATAGCTTTTTTATGATTTTCCTGCCTGTAAGTTACGCATTTTTTTTTTATTAAAATAGTTTTTATTATGTTTTTCCCTTCTGTAAATTATGCATTTTTTTATTAAAATAGTTTTTATTATGTTTTTCCCTTCTGTAAATTATGCATTTTTTTCTAAAATAGTTTTTATTATGTTTTTCCCTTCTGTAAATTGTGCATTTTTTTTATTAAAATAGTTTTTATTATGTTTTTCCCTTCTGTAAATTATGCATTTTTTTATTAAAATAGTTTTTATTATGTTTTTCCCTTCTGTAAATTAAGCATTTTTTTATTCAAATAGTTTTTTTTATGATTTCCCTTCTGTCTAGTTTCGCCATAAAAGTCCTCCCATTTTTTTTTAAATATCTTTTTCATGCTTTTTTCCTTTCTGTATGTTTTCGCCATAAAAGTTCTTCCCCTTTTTTATACCTTTTTATGCTTTTCATTTCAGTATGTTTTCACCATAAAAGATCTTCCATTTTTTAATACCTTTTTTATGCTTCTTCCTTTCTGTCTGTTTTCGCCTTATAAGTTATTCTAATTTTTTTAAATACCTCTATATACTTTTTTCCTTTCTGTCTGTTTTGGTTCCCCATCTCTGTTTTGGCAGTTATTCGATTTGCCTGTGTACCACAATTCATTCTAGACTCTGTTTGAATAAGTCTTACCGATACCTTAATTAGTTTTTATCGAACAGCTCATTAATCGATTTTCATAATACTGAATCCATTAATCATTAATGGAATATTATATCTATAATAAACCCACTTCCTCAGTTATTTACTTCATAATAAATGCATTTCTGATGTTATTTGATCCATAATTACGTAATCAATTCTTCTGATAATAAATACAAAGTGAAGTAAATTGATTCCTATAAACTCTTGATAAATCAATTTTTACAATTATTATGTCTTTCACAAGTCCGTATTGATGATTTCAGACATCCAAAAATGAATTGCTTTCATTTCTTCAAGAATCTTATTATTAATATTATTATTTTTATCATTTATAGACTTTCGTACTCTGTGCATACCTCAGCCTGACAGAGTCTGTCTTGAAAGACGTACATTGACCTGAACACTATTTTCGTCATAAAACTAGAAATATCTCCGTTTTCTATTACGTACCCAATCATTTCCTTTAGATAAAAGAGAAGACAGATGAATAATGTCTAACAGACCACTGAACGCAGCGTATCACTGCGAGACTTTACTTAAAAACAGAAATATAACGACCAAAACGCATCTCATACAGTGTAACGGTGAGCTTTTGTGTATGAATCGTTTCTATTGCCAAGAGAAGAAAAGGTGGGTAAATAAATGCTGAAAAGAAAATAAAAAAAAAAAAGCTGAAGTGGAGAAGCACTACCGAAAGGTGGGGTCATGTAATATGAGTAGAGAAAGAAGGTCGAGAGAGAGAGAGAGAGAGAGAGAGAGGAGGGGGAGGGAGAAAGAGAGAGACGGTCGATGAATAATTCACTATTTTTCTACTTCTTCCTCCTCTTCTTCTTCCTCCTCCTCCTTTCTGACTGACAAGTTCTGTGGAAGCCTTTGACTCGCCTGAGAATTCCTCCAACGTCTCATGGCCTGTAACACAACAAGGCAAAGAGGCAGGAAAAATTATGTTGGAAAAAAGAATAAGAAGCGGCACTGGACCTTGCAGAAGACCTTAGAATTCGGGTGCGAGTGGGAATGGGTCAGAATGAGACCCGAGAGGGCTAGGTCTCACTAGCAAAGAGAAGTTTCATTAGAGGAACCAGAGTAAGTGTTTGTCAAGTTTGCTTTTTATCGAATACCTTCCTTTGTGATGATTTGTGATAAATTACTAAAAAAAAAAATTATAAAAACAGAAAATAAGTTAAAATTCTGATTAGAGTGTAAACGCATAAAACACGTGAAAACATATAGATACATATAAACATACACTCACACTATATATATATATATATATATATATATATATATATATATATATATATATATATTAATATATTACTAAATGAAATGTCATCTGTGACCTCCTACTTCCAAAATGGTTGTCTACAAGCACCAGTGATGGGATGAGAAACCTTGTATGATGGGGTGACAAATACTCGACAACATATATTGTAAATATATGAGGAACACATGAGGCTTCGCTTAACGTACGTCAATGGGATGAGGGATCTATATATGATATATATATATATATATATATATATACAACATATATATTGTAAATATATAGGAATATATGATATATATATATAATATATGTATATATGTATATAAATATATATATATATATATATATATATATATATATATATATATATATATATATATATATATATATTTATATATAAATATATATATACATAGATACTTTGAACCTCCGAAAAACAACACCACTCCTCCTAAATTAAGAGTACGCCCTGCCAGCAGTTAATTGGGTTACAGGTGCAAGCGTGCACTAAAATCCCCCGAGACTGTACCTGTGCCGCACAGGTATGTCCACGGCGTCCCTGACCTCCCTTATTTCGATAAATGAAGAGAAATATATAAAACATAGGTTAAGCATGGGCTATTGTGTCTACGAATTGATGTTAAAATTCTGTTTATATTCTTTTCGAAGGCGAGACCGATAATATCCTTTTGTTGCCCAGGCAAGAATGAAATTTAAAGGTGGAAATAGACCGAAATGCTCCCGATGCAATATTTAATGAATAATTATTATTATTATTATTATTATTATTATTATTATTATTATTATTATTATTATTATTATTATTACTGGCAAAAGAGTAAATAATAAAAATGCAAATAAAAGATACAAATAAACAGCCACATAATGTATATGGCTTATGCAGAAATAAAGTTTTTTTATTATTATTATTATTATTATTATTATTATTATTATTATTATTATTATTATTATTGGAGAAACAAATCCACAGTCATGTAAGGGTACAATTACATTTAAAAATAAATCTGTACTGAGACCTTTCGAGAATCTGTTCGATTCCTCTTTTCAACTGATTCATCTTTAATATGTCTGTACCCGTACATAACCGTAGACCTGTTTCTCCATTAATAATAATAATAATAATAATAATAATAATAATAATAATAATAATAATAATAATAATACATTTTGTTAAACAGGTTTTGTGCAGTTTCATCTGCATTTATTTTATATAGTAAACGCTCAATTCGTCTTATCAATTGCTTTTCTTGCGCTGGAATGGTTGCAAGCAATTGACCGATATTCATTCAGCGCAAAAAAGCAACTGATAAGACGAATTGAGCGTATTAAAATAAAATGTTGAAACTGCCATTTTTTTAAGAAAACCTGAAGGTCTTTTTCTTTTAAAAATAATAATAATAATAATAATAATAATAATAATAATAATAATAATAATAACAATAATAATTATTATTATTATTATTATTATTATTATTATTATTATTATTATTATTATTATTATTATCATACACATAAACAGAAACATAAAGTCATAAAAACGAAAGAAGTGTGTCTCTGAAGCTCTGAAGCTTTCAAAATCGTATCACGACTTCTGTTGTGAGCTTACCAGGCCTCAGCGTCAATCCAGGCAGGGGCAGGTTTGCTCTTGTACAAAAATAACTCGGTGTCAGCTGCGCCTGAGGTTCGCTGAATTAGGTATTAATGGCCCACATATTTTGACTGGGAAACTTGATAAGTAAAAGGTCACATGACATATGACTTGCTAGATATATTACTGCACAGAGTCTGGGGCTTGAGTCTCTCTCTCTCTCTCTCTCTCTCTCTCTCTCTCTCTCTCTCTCTCTCTCTCTCTCTCTCTCTCTCTATTTGCCTAGTTATTTAGTTCCTTATTTGTTTACCTCAGTGTTAGGCAGTGTCAAGTATTCTTATATTTTCTATTATTCAAATTGTGTGATTTTATGTACATAATAAAATATGGGTCAGGCTAGTGCAAATGTTTACTAATTCATAATGATTGCTTTCACCTGATTTAGTATGCTTAGTGAATTTTCATATATATATATATATATATATATATATATATATATATATATATATATATATATATATATATATATATATATATATATATATATATATATATATATATATATATATATACAGTATATATATATATGTATGTATGCATATGTGTAGGTTCTGGTAAGGCGATTATACCTAATTATCTTAAACGACTATTATTAAAACCAAGATAACTCTCTGATTCTATTTTTTTCCAGGTAATTCACCCACCCGGAAAAAGATCTAACAAACATTGCGTAAAAAAAAGCAGTAAAAAAATGCAAACGTGTATGCAAGTTATTTACAAATTATATAATTATCGGATTACATTCATTAAAATAAGATACAAAAAGAAAGTCCTGAGCACACGTAACTGAGGGAACAAAAAATAAAATAGAACAAGTAGGCCTGTTGGGAAAAGCGCAAATTGGAAACTGATTTTAAAAAAAAAGCGTTGGCAACTCTACGTCGCCAGCGCGCTCTATTTATTCGGAAGAATTTCTGCTTCGGTTAACGGCTTTGTTTTAACTGAAACGTTTAGAGAGCAACAAATTATTATTCGTTTATTTGGTTGTTTGAGAAAAGATTCCTTTCCCTTCCGGAAATGTTACTGACCATATCATGAAGAGGCACGAAGCACATCAACGGTGATTTTTAAAAATTGTTTCCGTTAACCGCGTTCAAGAACAATTAACCCATTGCGATAAAACGTTTTGTAGATGCCAAACACAATAAAACTATTTTATTTGGAGACTCCAGAAAATGTAAGTGGCAAATAATTAAATGAATGATTATGTTTTAATAATATGCAATAATTTTGTGTAATAATTATAATACTAACGCACCCTTTTATTGCTAAATTAAAATGAAGATATAAAGGCAGCAACTTCTCTTCACCTTACAGAAAGGGCAATGCAAGAGACCTGGGAGAGACGTTGTTAATTTAATTACCTTTTAAGACCGTTCTTGCACTGAAACTTCCTACATGGGAGTGAGAAAAAGGGTCTTGTTATTTCTAGATTGAGCTGGCCTTATGCCAGCTGGTCCATAGGTACGAGGAAAGTTACATTTGCTTCGTTAATTGTTTTGTCGATTGACGTAACGTCTGTTGCAAAATACGGAAATATTGTCTACCTTTGTTGGTTGGTTTGAATTATGCTGAGTTATGCCAGCCCTCTAGACTCTGCCCAACCAAGAGACGACGGCTACCTACAGCAACGTTTGAAAACAAGCTACTAAAAGATACAATAAAGTGTGCTTGCGCGTCGCATCGACTGAAGAGTGACATTAATGAAATAAAAAAACAAAAATATTTAGGGGCATTTAATCGTGTTCATCTGTCAGGGCTGTTCAAGAGGCTGAAACGTTATCTCCTTGATCGTGACAGGTCGGATTCGTGATATCACCGCTTGAAGGAAGTTCAGAAGTTCCCCTCTGCCTTTGAGGATTATCATCGTCTTTTATTTTTTTCTTTCTTTTGTTTTAGTCATTACTATCACTAGCTGTATTTATAATTGAGATTACTACGTGTTTTTCATCTCCTGGTTGCTGAATACTTTTAACTCAGTCCCACTTTTATAACTAAAGTTGAAATTTAAAATGGACAAACTCTATTCCCAAATGCACGTGCAAGTCCTTTCAACAAAGGACGCTCCTCAGTACAGTTTGAAAGAAATTCAAGGTAAAAAAAAAAAAAGATAAACAAAAGACAGAAGAAAAACAGAAACAAAAATTAAATAAAAGAAGTCTCTCAACTCAAGACTTCACGGAGCCCTGGAGTGGGCGAAGGGCTCTGTAACCCAGTCCGTCCTGTAATCTTTATCTCTTCTCCTTTCGACTACTCTTCTCTGACGTCACGAAGCCGTCTCAACTTAAAGCTCCCTTTCGGCGATGAAACCATGATCTGCCTTTCAGGGGCTTTGCGTTCGATTTAACCTCCCCGGGTCTTTAGTGGCCTTTTGTTCCCGCAGAAATGCCTTCGCCTGATACAGAGGAATACAAACAAACACAGGAAGCATATCTCAGGAATATTTTATGAATGGTTTCACCCCGGAGGGATGATGATTGCCTTGACGCGGCAACACCCCCCTCCCCACCAACACCACACCTCCCCCAGCCCCAACCCAAGCCTGGCCCTCTCCTCCCTACCACATCCCGAATTCAGTTATGATGATATACATTTTGACTGTCTTTCTCTCGCCGTAATGTGTGACCTTATACACTCGACTGGCACCCACCTGCATAATTCAATTCTTCGGGAAGCAAAGGCTTACTGTATTTAAAGGAAATGTATCCATGCTGTTTCGGGATCGAACATGGGTCTAATCGCCCGGCAAACGTGCGCTACCACGTCAAAAGACGTCCCAGCTTCTTCCGGGGTGAAGCCCCACTTCATTTTTATTATTTTCATTAGTTTAAAAATGATCATCTTGTTGCAGGCAACAGAGATAGAGAGAGAGAGAGAGAGAGAAGACCGTAGGTTTGCGCGAAAGATAACAGACTTCAGTTAGTATTAAATTTACGAAGAAGGCCAGAAAACAAATTGGTCATTTGTGATCTCCCACCGAAAGTAATCCCAGACCTACCGATCATGATGAACTAAGGCGAGTTACTGTATCTTAGTTCGTATCATAGTGCACGGGCTATTCAATGGATCATAAGAGATGAAGCATGGCTATATACAAATTAACCTTTCTAATAAATTCAAAGTGGCTATCGTCTTGTATTTCTCAACCTGAAGGAGGGTATCTTAAGGTACTGAGAAGTTACCTAAATGAGAAGTTACTGCTACATATGCAGCTCCTGCATATCAATGCAGGAACCTTTATTTATTGCTGATGAAACTATAATCAGCATTTAGAATTCCTCCCCTTGCCTTCTCGTTTCTTTCACTTGTTGCTAAGAAATTATTCTCGCCTTATGTCAGATTTACATTTTATCTGTTCCTTTGGCATCTCCCAATTTCCAGGGGTGTCTCCTGCCACAAAACAAGAAAAAGTCCTTCCGGCTAACTCCAAGTTAGCAAGGAAATGTGATTCAGTTATTTGGTTAAACTTAACACCCATGACTTGTAATGTACAGAACTCTGGCTGAGGGGAAGCCTTATGAGTAACCTAAACTGCTTAGCAAGGAATAATCCAGAACGTGGTTACTTTGAGTATGGCTCTTAGCAGCTGGCCGTCAACGATGATCAAAAACGAAAGCATCTGACGCGAGACCCGAGCGAAGTCTGTCATCAACCTCATATCGAATGAAGGAAGTAAACAATGTCACGAGAGAGTAGCTCACGTACGTCGTCACGCGATCACGGCATCAAAAACCAGCAGCCGTAACCTACCAGGACAGAACGTTTTGCAAAGGTTATCGCTGGCTGGTTATAAAATGGGCTTCTTTGGGACGTCGTCGAAGGGAGTTTATCCCAGAAGTCGAGGTTTCAAAAGGAGAATGATTTCCGGGTCTAATGATTAAAGACTAACTTCATTCAAGAAGTTCACATACACATTTCTGGCTTTGAGAGTGACACTGTACTTCATGACCTCTGGTGGGTTCTCAGACAATGAAATTTTGCAAGTTTAAGAACAATTTGTTGTCCATCCCACGAGTCGAGGTTTTCAAAGGAGAATGATTTCCAGGTCTAATGATTAAAGACTAGCTTCATTCAAGAAGTTCACATACACATTTCTGGCCATGAAAGTGACACTGTACTTCATGACCTCTGGTGGGTCCTCAAACAATAAAATTTTGTAAATTTAAGAAAAATTTGTGACAGAGCAATACGTAGATGCTTACATTTTAGGAAGGAATAGAGCTGTTCCAGAACGCCAAGACAACAGGACAAAGATGGCATATGGGCATCACAGCAAACAGAAAACAATATAACACTGAGTTGGTTGTGCTAAGGCAAATAAAAAATGAATTCGTATGATAGAGTTGCAACATATTTCCCAACATTTTGCTGGGTTGCTTCCCAAATTGTGACCTCAGATAATGAAAGGGCTCCGTGCATTATCATGAACTTGAAATTTCGTTTATGGGCTTGAGATCAAGGCCTGAAGTGATGCAAGGCTTGGTAGGAATGATGAGAGAGATGGAGCAATGTGTTGACCGTATTCTAATCATTCAGTAACTCTCCCTCACTCTCAAGCCTCATTATGACCCACTTCCGTTAGCACTAGACCCTGGGGGTCTGTTATTACTTGAAAAAACTACATTCCCATTTAGTGGAAAGCAAGTCAGTGAAGCAGTACTGGCGTTTCATTACAACGTCCCATCAATTTCTCTCTCTCTCTCTCTCTCTCTCTCTCTCTCTCTCTCTCTCTCTCTGTTTTTTTCTCATTCCTTCCTAGCTGTCCAACCTCTTTAAGTCTGACTTTCTCCACTGTTCAACTCTCATATCAGAACAAGCCAATCAAACCGGTTCCATGAGTCTAAAAAAATGTCTGAATAAGCTAACTACAAAGAAGCTTTATACTTGGAAACAAAAGATTAAGGAGCTCAAGCTGAGTACAACGGAGTTCTTATACTAGACACCAGAAACACTACAACAACAATTAAGAAATTCAAGAGTTCGGGACCTCCAGAACGAATGCAATTATAGGTGAAAACTTTGTATCTAAATAAAGTCCGTAGCAAGGTCAGGCGGCCTCAAGTTCTGCCTTATTAGTGAGTGATTGACGGGGCTATTTGCAATGTAGTTTAATGGTACGTGGTTCATTGCTGATTAACGAATTTTAAATGTGGATGTTGTTCTGTGATGTTTATTCATCTTTCATTCATGGAGATGTTTATTTTAGTTGACTGTCTGTCAATATATATATATATACATATATATATATATATGTGTATATATACATATGCATACATACAGTACATATATATATATATATATATATATATATATATATATATATATATG